>NW_027224357.1:300000-459698 GCF_023699985.2 Odocoileus virginianus
TGTCCTTCTTTTGTCTCTTTTCACAGCCTTTATTTTAAAGTCTATTTTATCTTATACAAGTACTGAGACTCCTACTTTCTTTTGGTATCCGATTGCATGAAACCTTTTTTTTTTTTTTTTCCAGTCTTTCATTTTCAGTCAGTATGTGTCCCTTGTTTTGAGGTGAGTCTCTTGTCGACAGCATATATAGGGGTCTTGCTTTTGTATCATTCAACCAGTCTTTGTCTTTTGGTTGGGGCATTCAACACATTTACATTTAAGGTAATTATTGATAAGAATGGTCCCATTGCCATTTACTTTGTTGTTTTTGCTTTGCTGTTGAGGTTTTGCTGTTGCGGGCAGTGTGAGTTTAGTTCAGTTTCAGATAGTTCCTTTTGCCGGCTTATAATTCTCAATATCTATAGACCCCTTCCAGTGTAATTATGTTAAGTACAGGAATTTTAATCTCTTGCACCTGCCATTTCTAAAGCGGTTCCCTTTATTTATTTGGCTTCTGTTTGCAGGTCTCTATAATGTCTAATTTCTGCCCTGACACAAGTGGGCCGAGGTGGTCTCTTGTTTATGTTTGCTTGTTCAGTTGCGCTGTAGGAAGGGAAGGGCACTGCAAACAAATATCGCTGGTGTGTGTGGGGAGTACTCACAGTGTTCCAGCCACACTGGGTTTGCCCCCACTCATGGCATGTGTGCTTTCCCTGTCTACACTGCTCAGGCTCCAGGTTGCTCTCCAGGGAGCAGGCCCTGAGTTGCATGCACTTCCCAGGCCTAAGCCATTCAGGTTCAGGTTCAGGTTCTCAGGTATTCCACAAAGGTGCAGACTTGGTTGGGCCTGCGTTTTGTGTCTTCCAGGTCCGAGCACCTCAGGGAACCAGGACCTTGAAGACTGAACTCTTCCTAGGTGCAGTGTGACTTTTCCCCTCCCCATACCAGCCTCAGTTTCTGGGCGCCCCAGTCCGGTATGCCTTGTGTCTCTTCTGGGGAGCTGATCTCTGGTTGTGACCCTCCCAGCAGATGTCAACTATGCAGAATCTCAGGAAGTCTTTAGTTAGAAACTGGAAGCCTTTTTACAGTTTGATAGGGGATGCCCTCTCTGAGGCCACGTTTGCCCCTTTTAGGCCTGGTGCCCGCCCTCTCCCACCCCCCACACACCCCGCCTCCTGCATCCGTTGGGGAATGGGCTTGTCCACAGCCGGCTAGCTCTTCTCTGTCCTTTGTTCTGTGAACAGGCAAGCTGTGCCTTATGTTAGGGCTTTTCACAGGTTAATTCTCTCTGTCTCTCTTGCAAGCCCACAGTTTAAGTTGCTATCTCATGTTAGCTCCCTCAGGCTGCCCTCAGGGCATTCAGGTCTGGTTCTTATCCTAAGCAATGCCACCCGCTCCTCTCTGTACAGCCCCCAATTGCTGGTGGTGGATGCAGGCATCTGGGGTACTTTTCTGCTGGGAGTTGCTTTTAGGTTTGTAATCTCTGGGTTTTATTTATTTTTCCTCCCCATTAGGTTGCCCTCTGAGATTTGAAAACTTCCCACAGAAGAGCTGGTGAGAGGGTTTCCTGGAGTTTGGAAACTTCCTCTATTAAGACACTCTTCCTGGGACAGATCTCCATCCCTGACTCTTTTGTCTCTTTTAATCTTATATTTTGTCCTACTTCCTTTCAAAGACAATGGGCTGCTTTTCTGGGTGCCCGATGTCCTCTGCTAGCAATCAGAAGTTGTTTCATGGAGTTTGCTCAACATTCAAATGTTCTTTCGATGAATTTGTGGGAGAGAAAGTGATCTCCCCATCCTATTCCTCCACCATCTTAGCTCCTCTCCTTAAAGTCTTTATTGAATTTGTTACAATACTGCTTCTGTTTTATGTTTTGGCTTTTTGGCCACTGAGACATGTGGGATTTTAGCTCCCCAACCAGGGATCAAACCCACATCCCCTGCATTGGAAGGTGAAGTCTTAACCCTGATTTCTTTCCTTAGTGTCTTATAATTTTCTGTGTACAGTTCTATTGTCTCCATTGGAAAATCCATTCCTAGATATTCAATTATTTGTGTAGCAATGGTGAGTAGGATTGATCCCTTAATTGCTCTTTCTGGTTTTTCATTGTTAATATATAGAAATGCATGGGATTTCTGTGCATCAATTTTGTATCTCACAACTTTGCTAAAATCACTTATTAGCTCTAGTAATTTTCTGATACTATCTTTCAGGGATTTCTATGTACAGTATCATGTCATCTGCAAACAGTGAGAGTTTTATTTCTTCTTTTCTGATCTGGAGTACTTGTATTTAGTTTTCTTCTCTGATTGTTGTAACTAGGGCTTTCAGAACTATTTTGAATAATAATGGTGAAAGTGGACACACTTGTCTTTTTCCTGAACTTAAGGGAAGTGCTTTCAGTTTCTCACATTGAGAATAATGTTTGCTGTAGACTTATCATATATGGCCTTTATTATGTTGAGGTAGGTTTCTTCTATGCCCATTTTTTGAAGAGTTTTAATCATAAATGGGTGCTGAATTTTATGAAAAACTTGTTATGCATCTATTGAGATGATCATACATTTTTTATCTTTCAATTTTTTCATCTGGTGTATCACATTGATGCAAGAATCGTTGCATCCCTGGAATAAACCCAACTTGATCATGGTGTAAGAGCTTTTTGATGTGTTGCTGAATGCTGTTTGGTAAAATGTTGTTGAGGATTTTTGCATCTATATTCATCAGTGATATTGACCTGTAGTTTTCTTTTTGTGTGTTATCTTTGTCTGGTTTTGGTATCAGGGTGATGGTGGCCTTGTAGAATGAGTTTGGAAGTGTTCTTTCCTCTGCAATTTTTTGAAAGAGCTTTAGAAGGATAGGCATTAGCTCTTCTCTAAATGTTTGATAGGCATCTCCAATGAAGCCATCTGGTCCTGGGATTCAGTTTTTGGTGATATTTTTTTATAACAGCTTCAATTTGAGTGCTTGTAATTGGATTCTTCATAATTTCTATTTTGTCTGTGTGCAGTCTTGACTTTTCTAAGAATCTGTCCATTTCTTTCAGGGTATATATTTCATTGCCATATAGTTGTTCATAATAGTCCCTTATAAGCCTTTGTTTTTTCTGCATTGTCTGTTGTAACCTCTCCATTTTCATATCTAATTTTGTTGATTTGATTCTTCCCTATTTTTTTTCTTGATGAGTCTGTCTAAGTGTTTGTCAACTTTGTTTATCTTCTCAAAGAACCAACTTTTAGTTTTATTAATCTTTATTATTGTTCACTTCATTTCTTTTTCATTTATTTCTGCTCGGATCTTTATGATTTCTTTCCTTCTGCTATTTTTTTTTCTTCTCTTTCTAGTTGTTTTAGGTGTAACATTAGGTTTTCTATTCGATGTTTTTCTTGCAATTTGAGGTAGGATTGTATTGCTATAAACTTCCCCCTTAGAACTGTTTGTGATGCACCCCATAGGTTTTCAGTTGTCATGACTTCACCATCCTTTGTTTCGAGATTTTGTTTTTTATTTCCCTTTTGATTTCTTCAGTAACCTGTTGGTTATTTAGAAAAGTGTTTTCAATCTCTATGTGTTTGTGTTTCTTACAGTTCCCCCCCATCCCACCCCTTGTAATTTACATCTATTCTCATAACATTGTTGTCAGATAGGATATTTGATATGATTTCAATTTTTTAAAATTTACTGAGGTTTGATTTGTTACCCAATATATGGTCTATTCTGGAGAATATTCCATGTGCATTTTGAGAGGAAGGTGCATTATTCTGCATTTGGATGGAATGTCCTGAAGATATCAATGAGATTCATCTCATCTGATGTATCATTTCAAAATTTGTTTTTCCTTATTAATTTTCTGTTTTTGATGATGCATCCATTGGTGTGAATAAGGTATTAAAATCTCCTACTATTGTGTTACTGTCAATTTCTCCTTTTGTGTCTGTTAGTCTTTCTCTTAAGTATTGAGATGCTCCTATGTAGGGTGCATCAGTTCAGTTCAGTTCAGCCACTCAGTTGTGTCCGACTCTTTGTGATCCCATGAATCGCAGCACGCCAGGCCTCTCTGTCCATCACAAACTCCCGGAGTTTACTCGGACTCATGCCTATCGAGTCAGTGATGCCATGCAGCCATCTCATCTTCTGTCGTCCTTCTCCTCCTGCCCCCAATCCCTCCAAGCATCAGGGTCTTTTCCAATGAGTCAACTCTTTACATGAGGTGGTTCAAAATAAGAGAATTTCAGCTTCAGCATCAGTCCTTCTAGTGAACACCCAGGACTGATGATCTTTAGGATGGACTGGTTGGATCTCCTTGCTCTCCAAGGGACTCTCAAGAGTCTTCTCCAACACCATAGTTCAAAAGCATCTATTTTTCGGTGCTCAGTTTTCTTCACAGTCCAACTCTCACATCCATACATGATCACTGGGAAAACAATAGCCTTGACCAGACAAACATTTGTTGGCAAAGTAATGTCTCTGCTTTTTAATATGCTATCTAGGTTGGTCATCACTTTCCTTCCAAAGAGTAAGCGTCTTTTAATTTCATGGCTGCAGTCACCATCTGCAGTGATTTTGGGGCCCAAAAAAAAGTCTGACACTGTTTCCACTGTCTCCCCATCTATTTCCCATAAGGTGATGGGTGTAGGGTGTATAAATATTTACAATTATGTGTCTTCCTCTTGGATTGATCTCTTGATCATTATGTAGTGTCCTTCCTTATGTCTTGCAATCATCTTTCTTTTTTTTTTTAATCATCTTTATTTCAAGGTCTATTTTGTCTGATATGCAGGTTGCTACTCCCACTTTCTTTTGCTTCCCATTTGCATGAAACATATTTTTCCATCTTCTCAGTTTCAGACAATATGTGTCTTGAGGTCAGAATAACCCCCTTTACGACAGAGAAGTTTGGCAGGCCACAGTCTACTGGTTGCAAAGAGTTGGACAGGACTGAACTGACCCTGTGTGAATAAACACAGTTTTTTTTTTTTTTTTTTTTGGTCTGTGGTGGCTCTGCCCCAGTGAGTGTTGAGTGTGAAGGTGGTGCAACTGCTTGGCTTCCAGGGACCCTGGTAGCGCCAAGTGTTCAGAGACACAAACTGCCTCTGTGGCAGGAGTTATGGCTCTATCAGAGTCTTTCTTCAAGCCTCTTGTAGCTGGGGATCAGAAGGCTTCTTTGGCCAGTCTTTCTCTGTAGCTCCTCCCTTTTGGTCACTTAGAGGGATCCTTTGCCTGGGGCCCTTCTCAGTCTTTTAGTGCCTCTGGCACATAGAGAAGACCTTCTAAATGAGGTCCTACTCTGTAGTTCAGTGCACTAAGCACTTAAAGGGGCACCCTGAGTGAGTCCTACTCTGTAGTTTGGTACATCAGTCACTGAAAGTAGCAACCTGGATGGGATCCTACTCTGTTGTTCAGTGAGTCAGGTATTTGATGAGCCATGCTCTAGTTATTTGTTGCTTTTGCCTTTCCCTAATTTTAATATTTGCTCTTTGTGCTTGATCTTTGTTAGTTTGATTATTAGGTGTCTGTGGGTGTTTATCACCTTTGGGATTCCCTCACTTTCTTGGACTTGAGTGACTATTTTTTTCTTCATTTTAGGGAAGGTTTTGACTAATATATCTTCAGATATTTTCTCATGCTCTTTATTTTGGTCTGAGACACCTATTATTTGAATGTTCGGGTTGTTAACATTGACCCAGAGGTCTCTGAAATTCTTTTCATTTCTTTTAATTCTTTTTTCCTCTCTGCTTCACTTATTTCCACCATTCTATTTTCCACCTCATGTATACTCTCTTCTGCCTCAGTTATCCTACTCTTTGTTCCCTCAAGAGTGATTTAATCTCAGTTACTGGATTGAACATGATTGACTGACTTTTCTTTACTTCTTCTAGGTCTTTGTTAAGCATCTTCTCAATCCATGTATCTAGTCTGTTTACCTGTAACTCCATTTTGTTTTCAAGATTTTCAAGATTTTGTTTTGGATCAAGTTTACTATAATTATTCTGAGTTCTTTTTGAGGTAGATTCCCTGTCTCCTCCTATTTTGTTTGATTTGGTGGATTTCTAGCATGTTCCTTCTCCTGCCTAATATTTCTCTGCCTTTTCAATTATTTTGTTTCGATTGCTGTGTTTGAGGTGTTCTTTCTGCATGCTGGAAGTTCATCATTCCTGTTAATTGTGGATTGTGCTCCATGTGGGTGGGGTGGACCAATGGTTTGTCAAGGTTTCCTGGATGGAGGAACTTGTGTCTGTTTTCTCTTGGGCAGAGCTAGACCTCTTCTCTCTGTGGCACAATGAAGTGTCCATTAGTGAGTTTTGGGATGTCTATGGGTTTAGCATTGCTTTGGGCAGCCATCTTTTAGTGTTCAGGGTTATGTTCCTGTTTTGCTGGAGAATTAACATGATGTTTCTTGCACTGGATCTTATTGGCTCTTGGGTGGAGCTAGGTTTCTTTATAGATATGGAGTCTTTGGGGTGACTCTTGTCACCCCATCTGAACTCTTGTCTGTTCAGGTTCTCTGGAGTCAGGAATTCTCTGATGTCCCAAAGTTTCAGAGGTAAGTCTCCTGCCTCTGGGTTTTAGTCCTTCTCTTGCAGTAGTCTCAACACATCTCCACCTTACAGTACAGAAGATAAACCCTCTAGGTTAATGGTGAAACAATTCTCCTCAGCTGGAACAATCAGAGAGATAAGCAGAGTTATATAAAGAAGACAAGAGGGAGGAAGGAGATAGAGGTGACCTGGAGAAGAAAACGGAGAGTCAGAAGAGGAGAAAACAATCAAACCAGTAATCAAATCCCTAAGTGATAATGGATATGGAAGATTAGATTCTTAAAGGTGCGAAATTGATAACAAATAACAAAAAGCAAAGATTAAAAACTTAGAATAGAGGTTAGATTGTCAAAAATACAATATAAAAAATACAAAACCAAATCACTCAAAAATTTTTTTAAAAAATTAATTCTGCTCTTTATTTACGTAGGGTTTTTTTGGGGGGAAGTGTAAGAGTAGTCTATAAAAATGAAAGTTAAGTAGTAATGAACAACAACTTTAAAAATACTAAAGAGTAATAATGGTAAAAATATATCAATAATTTTTCTGGAGTTTTGGGCAGGGTAGGGTCAGTTCAGTGTCAGATAGTTCCTCGTTCTGATTTGTGTTTTTTCTAAGGGTTTATAAGTGTTTCTCAAATGCACAGTCTCAGCATTAACTACAGGGTTTTAGTCTTTTGCACATGTAATTTCCAGAGCAGTTCCCCTTTCTTTGCTTATTTTGGTTTCCTCTATTTGCAAATCTCTTTAATGTCTAATTTCCACCCTGACAAAAGAGGGCAAAGGTGGCCACTTATTTAGGTTTACTGGTTTCACTGTTTGTTTTTTATTCTTGGGAGCGGGGGTGGGGTGGGGGTGGGGTGGAGGCGGGGAATGGAAGGACAGCACACACACACACACACACACACACACACATACATATACACGCCACTGGCGTTGCAATGGTTGGACCTCACAGTCTCCTGTGTATTTTGCAAGGGCACTGCCCAAGTTGACCCTTTGTTTCATGCACTTCCCAGGTCTAAGCCTCTCAAGATCTCGGGTGCTCTGCAAGGACACAGACCCAGGTGGTCTGTGTATTTGTGTCCTTTCCAGGTCCAAAAACTCAAGCAACCAGGTGGGCCATGTGTCTTATGCACCTTCTTCATCCCAGCCATTTGATTTCCCAGGTGCTCCACGAGAACAGAGTCCCAGGTGTGCCATGTTTCTTCTCTGGGGTGCTGATCTTAGTCTGTGACACTCCCAGGATATGTGAACCATCTAGGATTCCAGAAAATCGTGGTTAGCAACTGAGAGCCTGCTCACAGTTTGGTGGAAGATGCGGTCTCTGGGGCCGAGATTGCAGCAGTCCCTTGCCTTCTGGCTCTGGCTGTTGCTTAACTGCCATTCTGCCTCTGGCGAATGACGGCCCTATAAGGCAGAAAGCTTGCACTCTTTTTTTTTTTTTCCCTTTTCATATTCTCTTACTCCTTTGTTCTATGAACACACCAGCATTCTACTTGTGTCATTAGAACCTCTCATGTAAAGGTTTTTTAATTTTTTTTTTTTTTTTTTTGTAATGTCTCTCTGGCAATCCCAGTCTGAGTTGCTCTCTCACATTAGGTCTTTCAGATTGTCCTAGGAGCATTTAGGCCCAGTCCTTAACCTAATGATGGATGATGCAGCCTGTGCCCTTCTGCCCAGCCCCCACTTGCTAGTGGCTGTTATGAGTATTTTTGTGACTTCTTCATCTCTGCTAGTGGTTGTGGTTAGAAGCATATTCTGTGGGGTTTTGGTTTTTGTTTGTTTGATCGTTTTCATCTACCTATGCTGTATTTTGAGATCCCAAGACTCCTTAAAGACACGACTGTGTAATGGCTTCTTACTATGTGGAAACTTATCTCCTTTACAGCTGCCTTCATTGTTCAGTTCAGTTCAGTCGCTCAGTCATGTCTGACACTTTGCGACCCCAAGAATATGCAGTACGCCAGGTCTCCCTGTCCTTCATCAACAATCCAGTAGTTTAATCAAACTCATGCCCATCGAGGGGGTGATGCCAGCCAGCAATCTCATCCTCTGTCTTCCACTTCTCCTCCAGCCCCCATCCCTCCAACCATCAGGGTCTTTTCCCATGAGTCAATTCATCGCATGCAGTGACCAAATGATTGGAGTATCAGCTTCAGCAAGAGTCCTTCCAATGAACACCCAGGACTTATCTCCTTCAGGATGGACTGTTTGATCTCCTTGCAGTCCAAGGGACTCTCAAGAGTCTTCTCCAACACCATAATTCAAAAACATCAATTCTTCGGCACTTAGCTTTATTCACAGTTCAACTCTCATATCCATACATGACCACTGCAAAAAATATAGCCTTCACCAGATGGATGTTTGTTGACAAAGTAATATCTCTGCTTTTTAATATGCTCTCTAGGTTGGTCAAAAATTTCCTTCCAAAGAATAAGCATCTTTTAATTTCATGGCTGCAGTCACAATCTGCAGTAATTTTGGAGCCCCCCAAAATACAGTCTGACACTGTTTCCACTTTTCCCCATCTATTTCCCATGAGGTGATGGGGCCAGATGCCATTACATTAGTTTTCTGAATGTTGAGTTTTAAGCCAACTTCTTCACTCTTGTCTTTCACTTTCAAGAGGCTTTTTAATTTCTCTTCACTTTCTGCCCTATGGGTGGTGTCATCTGCATATCTGAGGTTATTGATATTTCTCCAAGCAATCTTGATTCCAGCTTGTGCTTCTTCCAGCCAAGCGTTTCTCAAGATGTACCCTGCATATAAGTTAAATAAGCAGGGTGGCAACATACAGCCTTGACATACTCCTTTTCCCTATTTGGAACGAGTCTGTTATTCCATGTCCAGTTCTAACTGTTGTTTCCTAACCTGCATACAGGTTTCTCAAGAGGTAGGTTAGGTCGACCAGTATTCCTATGGCCTTCAGAATTTTCCACAGTTTATTGGGATCCACACAGTCGAAGGCTTTGGCATAGTCAATAAAGCAGACATAGATGTTTTACTGGAACTCTGTTGCTTTTTCAATGATCCAGAAGATATTGGCAATTTGATCTCTAGTTCCTCTTCATTTTCTGAAACCAGATTGAATACCTGGAAGTTCTTGGTTCACTTATTGCTGAAGCCCGGCTTAGAGAATTTTGAGCATTACTTTACTAGCGTGTGAGATGAGTGCAATTGTGTGGTAGTATGAGAATCCTTTAGGATTGTCTTTATTAGGGATTGGAATGAAAATGAACCTTTTCCAGTCCTCTGGCCACTGCTGAGTTTTCCAAATTTGCTGCCATATTGAGTGCAGCTCTTTCATAGCATAATCTTTCAGGATTTAAATTAGCTCAACTGGAATTCTATCACATCCACTAGCTTTGTTCGTAGTGATGCTTTCTAAGGCCCACTTGACTTCACATTCCAGGATGTCTGGCTCTAGGTGAGTGATCACACTATTGTGATTATCTGGGTCATGAAGATCTTTTTTGTACAGTTCTTCTGTGTATTCTTGCCACTTCTTCTTAATATCTTCTGCTTCTGTTAGGTCCATATGGCCTCTGTCCTTTATTGAGCCCATTTTTGCATGAAATGTTCCCTTGGTAGCTCTAATTTTCTCGAAGAGCTCTCTAGTCTTTCCCATTCTGTTGTTTTCCTCTATTTTTTGCATTGATCACTGAGGAAGGCTTTCTTATCTCTCCTGGCTATTCTTTAGAACTCTGCATTCAAATGGGAATATCTTTCCTTTTGTCCTTTGTTTTTCACTTCTCTTCTTTTCACAGCTATTTGTAAGGCTTACTCAGACAACAATTTTGCCTTTTTGCATTTCATTTCCATGGGGATGCTCTTGATCTCTGTCTCCTGTACAATGTCATGAACCTCTGTCCATAGATCTTCAGGCTCTCTGTCTATCAGGTCTAGTCCCTTAAATCTATTTCTCACTTCCACTCTATATTCATTAGGGGTTTGATTTAGATCATACCTGAATGGTCTAGTGGTTATCCCTACTCTCTTCAGTTTAAGTCTGTATTTGGCAATAAGGAGCTCATGATCTGAGACACAGTCACCTACTGGTCTTGATTTTGCTGACTGTATAGAGCTTCTCCATCTTTGACTGCAAAGAATATAATCAATCTGATTTCGGTGTTGAAAACCTGGTGATGTCCATGTGCAGAGTCTTCTCTTGTACTATTGGAAGAGGGTGTTACTTATGACTAGTGCGTTCTCTTGGGAAAACTCTATTAGCCTTTGCCCTGCTTCATTCCATACTTCAAGGCCAAATTTGCCTGTTACTCCAGGTGTTTATTTCCTACTTTCACATTCCAGTTCCCTATAATGAAAAGAACATCTTTTTTGGTTGTTAGTTCTAAAAGCTCTTGTAGGTCTTGATAGAACCATTCAAATTTGGCTTCCTCAGTGTTACTGTTTGGAGCATATGCCTGGATTACCATGAAGATACGAGAAACCCATATAAGCCAGTAGGTGTTGAGAGATGGTATCAGAGGGCAGACACACTAAAACCATAATCACAGAAACTAGCCATCTTGATCACAGGACCACAGTCTTTTCTAACTCAATGAAAGTAAGCCATGCTGCGTAGGGCATTCCGAGATGGTCGGGTCATGGTGGAGAGGTCTGACAGAATGTGGCCTACTGGAGAAGGGAATGGCAAACCATTTCAGTATTCTTCTCTTGAGAACCCCATGAACAGTGTGAGAAGGCAAAATGATAGGATACTGAAAGAGGAACTCCCTATGTTGGTAGGTGCCCAATATGCTATTGGAGGTCAGGGGAGAAATAACTCCAGAAAGAATGAAGAGATGGAGCCAAAGCAAAACCAACACCCAGTTGTGGATGTGACTGGTGATGGAAGTAAAGTCCGATGCTGTAAAGAGCAATATTGCATAGAAATCTGGAATGTTAGGTCCATGAATCAAGGCAAATTGCAAATGGTCACACAGGAGATGGCAAGAGTGACTGTCGACATTCTAGGAATCAGCAAACCAACATGGGTTGGAATGAGTGAATTTAACTCAGATGACAATTATATCTACTACTCTGGACAGGAATCCCTCAGAAGAAATGGAGTAGCCATCACAGTCAACAAAGTAGTCCGAAAAGCAGTACTTGGATGCAATCCCAAAAATGACATAATGATCACTGAAAAAGCTGAAGTTGAAGGGTTCTATGAACCTACAAGATCTTTTAGAACTCATACCCATAAAAGATGTCCATTTCATTATAGGGGACTGGAGTACAAAAGTAGGAAGTCAAGAAACATCTAGAGTAACAGGGAAATTTGGCCATGGAGTATGGAAGGAAGCAGGGCAAAGACTAATAGAGTTTTTCCAGGAGAATGCACTGGTCATAGCAAACACCCTCTTCCAACAGCACAAGAGAAAACTCTACACATGGACATCACCAGATGGTCAACACTGAAATCAGATTGATTGTATTCCTTGCAGCCAAAGATGGAGAAGCTCTATACAGTCAGCAAAATCAAGACCGGGAGGTGATTGTGTCTCAGATCATGAGCTCCTTATTGCCAAATACAGACTTAAACTGAAGAGAGTAGGGCTAACCACTAGACCATTTCAGGTATGACCTAAATCAAAGCCTTTATGACTATACAATGGAAGTGAGAAATAGATTTAAGGAACTAGATCTAATAGACAGAGAGCCCAATGAACTATGGACAGAGGTTCATGACATTGTACAGGAGACAGAGATCAAGAGCATCCCCATGGAAATGAAATGCAAAAAGGCAAAATGGTTGTCTGAGTAAGCCTTACAAATAGCTGTGAAATAAGGAGAAGTGAAGTGAAAAACAAAGGACAAAAGGAAAGATATCCTCATTTGAATGCAGAGTTCCAAAGAAAAGCCAGGGGAGGTAAGAAAGACTTCCTCAGAGGTCAATGCAAAAAATAGAGGAAAACAACAGAATGGGAAAGACTAGAGACCTCTTCAAGAAAATTAGAGCTACCAAAGGAACATTTCATGCAAAAATTGGCCTAATAAAGGACAGAAACGGTATGGACCTAACAGAAGCAAGAATATATTAAGAAGAGGTGGCAAGAATACACAGAAGAACTATACAACAAAGATCTTCATGACCCAGATATTCACAATAGTGTGATCACTCACCTAGATAGAGCCAGACATCCTGGAATGTGAAGTCAAGTGGACCTTAGAAAGCATCACTATGAACAAAGATAGTGAACGTGATGGAATTCCAGTTGAGCTTTTTCAAATCCTGAAGATGATGCTGTGAAAGTGCTGCACTCAATATGCCAGCAAATTTGGAAAACTCAGCAGTGGTCACAGGACTGGAAAAGGTCGGTTTTAATTCAATCCCTAAGGAAGGCAATCCCAAAGAGTGCTCAAACTACTGCACAATTCCACTCATCTCACACACTAGTAAAGAAATGTTCAAAATTCTCTAAGCCAGGCTTCAGCAATACGTGAGCCGAGAACTTTCAGATGTTCAAGCTTTTCTTAGAAAAGGCAGAGGAACCAAAGATCAAATTGCCAATGTTCACTGGATCATCGAAAAAGCAAGAGAGTTCCAGCAAACATATATTTCTGCTTTATTGACTACGCCAAAGCCTTCGACTGTGTGGATCACAATAAACTGTGGAACACTCTGAAAGAGATGGGAATACCAGACCACCTGGCCTGACTCTTGAGAAACATGTATGCAGGTCAGGAAGCAACAGTTAGAACTGGACATGGGACACCAGACTGGTTGCAATAGGAAAAGGAGTACTTCAAGGCAGTCTATAGTCACCCTGATTATTTAACTTAATTGCAGAGCTCAGTTCAGTTTAGTCACTCAGTCGTGTCTGACTCTTTGTGACCCCATGAATCACAGCATGCCAGGCCTCCCTGTCCATCACAAACTCCCGGAGTTTACTCAAACTCATGCCCATCGAGTTGATGATGTCATCTAGCCATCTCATCCTCTGTCGTCCTCTTCTCCTCCTGCCCCCAATCCCTTCAAGCATCAGGGCCTTTTTCAATCACTCAACTCTTCACATGAGGTGGCCAAAGTATTGGAGCTTCAGCTTCAGCATCAGTCCTTCCAATGAACACCCAGGGCTTATCTCCTTGTTTAGATCTCCTTGCAGTCCAAGGGACTCCCAAGAGTCTTGTCCAACACCACAGTTCAGAAGCATCCATTTTTCAGTGCTCAGTTTTCTTCACAGTCCAACTCTCATATCCATACATGACCACTGCAGAAACCATAGCCTTGACCCAACAAACCTTTGTTGGCAAAGTAACATCTTTACTTTTTAATATGCTCTCTGGGTTGGTCATAACTTTCCTTCCAAGGAGTAAGCATCTTTTAATTTCATGGCTGCAGTCACAATCTGCAGTGATTTTGGAGCCCCCCAAAATAAAGTCTGACACTGTTTCCACTGTTTCCCCATCTATTTCCCATGAGGTGATGGGACCAGATGCCATGATCTTAGTTTTCTGAATATTGAGCTTTAAGCCATATTCTTCACTCTTATCTTTCACTTTCATCAAGAAGCTTTTTAGTTCCTCTTCACTTTCTGCCCTATGGGTGGTGTCATCTGAATATCTGAGGTTACTGATATTTTCCCCAGCAAACTTAATTCCAGCTTGTGCTTCTTCCAGCCCAGCGTTTCTCATGATGTACTCTGCATATAAGTTAAATAAGCAGTGTGGCAACATACAGCCTTGACATACTCCTTTTCCTATGTGGAACCAGTCTGCTGTTCCAGTCCAGTTCTAACCGTTGTTTCCTGACCTGCACACAGGTTTCTCAAGAGGCAGGTCAGGTGGACCGGTATTCCCATGGCCTTCAGAATGTTCCACAGTTTATTGGGATCCACACAGTCAAACACTTTGGCATAGTCAATAAAGCAGAAATAGATGTTTTTCTGGAACTCTCTTGCCTTTTCTATGATCAAGTGGATAAGACAATTTGACCTCTGGTTCCTCTGTCTTTCCTAAAATCAGCTTGAACCTCTGAACGTTCTCAGTTCATGTATTGCTGAAGCCTGGCTTGGAGAATTTTGAGCATTACTTTACTAGCGTGTGAGGTGAGTGAAATTGTGCCGTAGTTTGAGCAGTCTTTGGGATTGCCTTTCTTAGGGATTGGAATGAAAACTGAACTTTTCCAGTCCTCTGGCCACTGCTGAGTTTTCCAAATTTGCTGGCATACTGAGGGCAGCACTTTCACAGCATTATATTGCAGGATTTAAATTAACTCAACTGGAATTCTATCACATCCACTAGCTTTGTTCGTAGTGATGCTTTCTAAGGCCCACTTGACTTCACATTCCAGGATGTCTGGCTCTAGGTGAGTGATCACACTATTGTGATTATCTGGGTCATGAAGATCTTTTTGTACAGTTCTTCTGTGTATTCTTGCCACTTCTTCTTAATATCTTCTGCTTCTTTAGGTCCATACGGTCTCTGTCCTTTATTGAGCCCAGCTTTGCATGAAATGTTCCCTTGGTAACTCTAATTTTCTTGAAGAGATCTCTAGTCTTTCCCATTCTGTTGTTTTCCTCTATTTTTTGCATTGATCACTGAGGAAGGCTTTCTTATCTCTCCTGGCTATTCTTTAGAACTCTGCATTCAAATGGGAATATCTTTCCTTTTGTCCTTTGTTTTTCACTTCTCTTCTTTTCACAGCTATTTGTAAGGCTTACTCAGACAACAATTTTGCCTTTTTGCATTTCATTTCCATGGGGATGCTCTTGATCTCTGTCTCCTGTACAATGTCATGAACCTCTGTCCATAGATCTTCAGGCTCTCTGTCTATCAGGTCTAGTCCCTTAAATCTATTTCTCATTTCCACTTTATATTCATAAGGGGTTTGATTTAGGTCATACCTGAATGGTCTAGTGGTTAGCCCTACTCTCTTCAGTTTAAGTCTGTATTTGGCAATATTGAGTTCATGATCTGAGCCACAGTCAGAAATGCTGGGCTGGCAGATGCCCAAGTTGGAATCAAGATTTCTGGGAGAAATATCAATGACATCAGATATGCAAATTACAACAGAAAGTGAAGAGGAACTAAAAAGCCTCTTGATGAAAGTGAAAGAGGAGTGTGACAAAGTTGGCTTAAAACTTAACATTTAGAAAACTCAGATCATGGCATTTGGTCCCTTCATGGGAAATGGATTAGTAGACAATGGAAATAGTGTCAGTTTGTTATTTTGGGCTCCAAATTTACTGCAGATTTTGAATTTAGCCATGAAATATATAAAGCTTACTCCTTGAATGGAAAGTGATGACCAACTGTGAGAGCATATTATAAAGCCGAGACATTACTTTGTCGACAAAGGTCCGTCTACCCAAGGCTATGGTTTTTTCAGTGGTCATGTATGGATGTGAGAGTTGGACTGTGAAGAAAGCTGAGCACCAAAAAATTTTTGCTTTTGAGCTGTGATGTTGAGGAAGACTCTTGAGAGTCCCTTTGACTGCAAGGAGAACCAACCTGTCCATCCTAATGGAGATAAACTCTGGGTGTTCTTTGGAGGGACTGATGCTGAATCTGAAACTCCAATACTTTGGCCACATCATGCGAAGTGTTGACTCATTGGAAAAGATCCTGATGCTTGGAGGGATTGAGGGCAGGCGGAGAAGGGGACGACAGAGGATGAGATGGCTGAATGGTATCACCGACTCGACGGACATGAGTTTGCGTAGACTCTGGGGATTTGTGATGGACAGGGAGACCTGGCGCGCTGTGATTCATGGGGTCACAAAGAGTCGGACACATCTGAGTGACTGAACTGAACTGATATATACACAATGGAATATTACTCAGCCATACAAAGAACATTTTTGAGTCAGTTCTAATGAGGCAGATGAATCTAGAACCGATTATACAGAGTGAAGTGAGTCAGAAACAGAAAGATAAACATGGAATCTAGAATAATGGTGCTGAAGAATATGTTTATACAGAAACAATGTAGAAACAGACATAGAGAATAGACTTATGGAAATGGGGAGAGGGTACGAGAGGATGAGATGTATGGAATTAGTAACATTGATACTTACATTAGCATATATAAAATGTAGTCAATGGCAATTTGCTCTATGTCTCAGGAAACTCAAACAGGGACACTATATCAACCTAGAGGGGTGGGGTGCTGTGCAAATGGGAAGGGTTTCAAAAGGGAGGGGATATTGTATATCTATGACTGTTTCATTTTGAGGTTTGACATGAAAAGAATATGTTTTTGACAAGAAAACTACAAAATTGTGTAAAGCAATTATACTTCAGTAAAAAAATAAATTAATTTTAGGAGGCTTATATATGGAGCCTAAAAAAGACCCTTGTCAAACCTAGGAACACACAGAGACTGAAAGTGACGGAATATAAAAAGATATTCCATCCAAATAGAGGCCAAAATAAAGCATGAGTAATTTGATAAAAATAGACTAAACATTACATTTGATAAAATAGACTAAACTTTAATAAAGTTTATTTTAAGAGAGAAAAAGGACCCTACGTAATAGTCAAAGGATCAATTCAAGACGAAATGTAACAATTGTAAATATATATACACCCAACACAGGAGCACCACAATATGTAAGATAAATGTCATCATACATGAATATGGAAATTAACAGTAACACAGTAATACTGGGAGACTTTACTAACCCCACTAACACCTATGACTCTATCAACCAAACAGAAAATTAGCAAGGAAGCATAAGATTTAATTATATAATGTACGAGTTAGACCAAATTGATATCTACAGAGCTTTTAACTCCAACATAATGAATTTTGATATTTATCAAGTGCACATGGAGCATTCTCTGAGACGGGCCACATCCTGGGCCATAGATTTCTCCTTTGTAAATTTTAAAAGCTTGAAATCATTTCAACCATTTTTTTTTTTCAGATCACAAAGTTGTAAGATTAGATGTCAACTATAGAAAAAAAACACAACTATTAAATATGTAAACACATGGAGGCTAAACAATATGCTTTGATAGCCAACAAATTATGAAAGAAATTTTAAAAAGAATGAAATAAAAATATGTCTAGAAACAGATGAAAATATGACAACCCAATAGCTATGGGATGTATTAAAAGCAGTGCTGAGAGAGAGATTCATATCAATACAAGCTTACCTCACAAGCAAGAGAAACATCATAAAAAAACAAAACAAACAAACAAAAAACTAACTTTACGCTTAAAGCAGCTAGAAAGCAGACGAACAGAAGAATCCCACAGTTAGTAGAAAGCAAGTAATCATAGACATCAGAGCACAAATAGTTGAAAAAGAAATGTAGGGGACTATAGTAAAAATCAACAAAACTAAATCTGGTTCTTTGAGAGGATAAATAAATTGACAAATCATTAACCAGACTCATCAAGAAGAAAAAAAGAAAGAGGCCTCAAATCAAAAGCTTTTGCACAACAAAGGGAACTATAAGCAAAGTGAAAAGACAGCCCTCAGATTGGGAGAAAATAATAGCAAATGAAGCAACAGACAAAAGGTTAATCTCAAAAATAAACAAGCAACTCCTGTAGCTCAATTCCAGAAAAATAAGTGACCCAATCAAAAAATGGGCCAAAGAACTAAACAGACATTTCTCCAAGGAAGACGTACGGATGGCTAACAAACACAAGATGCTCAACATCACTCATTATCAAAGAAATGCAAATCAAAACCATAATGAGGTACCATTACACACCAGTCAGGATGGTTACTATCCAAAAGTCTACAAGAAATAAATGCTGAAGAGGATGTGCAGAAAGGGGAGCCCTCTTACACTGTTGGTGGGAATGCAAACTAGTACAGCCACTATGGAGAACAGTGTGGAGATTTCTTAAAAAACTGAAAATAGAACTGCCATATGACCCAGCAGTCCCACTTCTGGGCTTACACACTGAGGAAACAAGATCTGAAAGAGACAAGTACACCACAATGTTCATTGCAGCACTGTTTATAATATCCAGGACATGTAAGCAACCTAGATGTCCATCAGCAGACGAATGGATAAGGAAGCTAGTGGTACATATACACCATGGAATATTACTTAGCCATTAAAAAGAATTCATTTTAATCAGTTCTAATGAGATGGATGAAACTGGAGCCCATTATACAGAGTGAAGGAAGCCAGAAAGATAAAGACCAATACAGTATATGAATGCATATATATGGAATTTAGAAAAATGGTAATGATATCCCTATATGCAAAACAGAAAAAGGGACACAGATGTACAGAACAGACTTTTGGACTCTGTGGGAGAAGGCGAAGGTGGGATGTTTTGAGAGAACATCATTGAAACATGTATATTATAAAGTGTGAAACTGATCACCAGCCCAGGTGGGATGCATGAGGCAAGTGCTCGGGGCTGGTGCACTAGGAATACCCAGAGAGATCGGATGGAGAGGGAGGTGGGAGGGGGGATGGGGATGGGGAATACATGTAAATCCATGGCTGATTCATGTCAATGTATGGCAAAAACCACTACAATATTTTAAAGTAGTTAGCTTCCAACTAATAAAAATAAATGGAAAAAATAAAAAATAAAATCAGTAATTTAAAAGGAAAAAAGTAAAATAATTACTGATAAAGAGAGAAAGAAGGAAAGAAAGAAAGAAAGAAAGAAAGAAAGAAAGAAAGAAAGAAAGAAAGAAAGAAAGAAGGAAAGAAGGAAGGAAGGAAGGAAGGAAGGAAGGAAGGAAGGAAGGAAGGAAGGAAAGAAAGAAAGAAGGAAAGAAGGAAAGAAAGAAAGAAAGGAAGGAAGGAAGGAAGGAAGGAAGGAAGGAAGGGAAGTATAACCTTAAGAAAGAAAGAAAGAAAGAAAGAAAGAAAGAAAGAAAGAAAGAAAGAAAGAAAGAAAGAAAGAAAGAAAGGAAGGAAGGAAGGAAGGAAGGAAGGAAGGAAGGAAGGAAGAAAGGAAAGAAGGAAGGAAGGAAGGAAGGAACGGGAAGGAAGGAAGGAAGGAAGGAAGGAAGGAAGGAAGGAAGGAAGGAAGGAAAGAAAGAAAGAAAAGAAAGGAAGGAAGGAAGGAAGAAAAGGAAAGAAAGGAAGGAAGGAAAGAAAGAAAGAAAGAAAGAAAGAAAGAAAGAAAGAAAGAAAGAAAGAAAGAAAGAAAGAAAGAAAAGAAGGAAGGAAGGAAGAAAGGAAGAAAGGAAGGAAGGAAGAAAGGAAGAAAGGAAGGAAGAAAGAAAGAAAGAAAAGAAAGGAAGGAAGGAAGGAAGGAAGGAAGAAAAAAAAAGAAAGAAAGGAAGGTAGAAAGAAAGAAAGAAAGAAAGAAAGAAAGAAAGAAAGAAAGAAAGAAAGAAAGAAAGAAAGAAAGAAAGAAAGAAAGAAAGAAAGAAAGAAAGAAAGAAAGAAAGGAAGGAAGGAAGGAAGGAAGGAAGGAAGGAAGGAAGGAAGGAAGGAAGGAAGGAAGGAAGGAAGAAAGGAAGGAAGGAAGGAAGGAAGAAAGGAAGGAAGGAAGGAAGAAAGAAAGAAAGAAAGAAAAGAAAGGAAGGAAGGAAGGAAGGAAGGAAGAAAAAAAAAGAAAGGAAGGAAGGAAAGAAAGAAAGAAAGAAAGAAAGAAAGAAAGAAAGAAAGAAAGAAAGAAAGAAAGAAAGAAAGAAAAGAAGGAAGGAAGGAAGGAAGAAAGGAAGATAGGAAGAAAGGAAGGAAGGAAGAAAGGAAGGAAGGAAGAAAAGTATAACCTTACAGAATTGAACCAGGTAAAAACAGGAAAAAAAATCATGATAACAGATACATCAGAAGCATGGAAACGGAACTGTAATCAAAAATCTTCCAACAAACAAAAATTGGTACCAGATGTCTTCACAGGTGAATTCCACCAAAAATTTAGAGAAAAGCTAACAAACACTTATCCTATTCAAACACTTCCAGAATCTTGCATACGAAGACAAACTCCCCAAATCGTTCTATGAGGCCACCATCACCCTAATACCAAAAACTGACAAAGAGGCACTTAAAAGAAAGCTACAAGCCAATATCACTGAAGAACATAGATCAAAAAAAAAAAAAAAAAAAAACCTCAACGAAATTCTAGCAAATAGGATCCAATAATATCTTTAAAATATTATTCATCTTGACCAAGTGGACTTTATCACGAGGATACAAGATGCCTTGTACATCTTGCAAATTAGCCCATGTAATACACCATATTAAAAAATTAAATGATAAATACTATATGATTATTTCAATAGATACACATAAATCATTTGACAAACTTCAACACTCATTTATGATTTAAAAAAAAAAAACCCTAGAAAACAGGGATAGAAGGAATATACCTCATCATAATAAAGTCATATACAGCAAACCCACATCAAACATTATCCTCAATGGCAAAAAATTGAAATCATTTCCTCTAAAATTAGGAACAACACAAGGGTGTTCACTTTCACCACTACCATTCAATATAAATTGGCAAGTCCTAGCCACAGCAATCAGAGAAGAAAAAGAAAAGTAATCCAGAATGGTAAAAAAAAAAAAAAAAAAAAAAGTAGTAAAACTCTCAGTGATTCTCTGCATGGAAATCCCTAAGGATACCACCGGAAAGTTACTTGAACTCATCATTAGCACAGTAGTGTTGCAGAATACAAAATTAATACACAGAAATAGCTTGCATTCCTATAAATTAAAGAATTGAAAAAAAAGAGAAATTAAGGAAATAATCCCATTCACCACTGCAACAAAAATAATACATTACTCAGGAATAAATTTATCTAAAAAAAGGTTTATATACACAAAACTATAAAGCAGAGATGAAAGAATTCAGAGGTGACACACATAAATGGAGAAATATAACAAGTTCTTGGTTTGGAAGAATCATTATGGTGAAAATGAGTATATAATACAAAGCAATCTATATATTCAATGCAATCACTATTAAGCTACCAATGGTATTCTTTACATAACTAGAACAAATTAGTTCACAATTTGTATGAAAACACACAAAAAACATTTGAAAAGCCAAAACAATCTTGAGAAAGAAGAATGGAAATGGAGGAATCAACCTTCCTGACTTCAGAGTATACTACAAATCTACAATCGTTAAGACTGTATGTTACTGATACAAAGACAAAAATAGAGATCAATGGAACAAAATAGAAAACCAAGAAATAATTCCTCACACCATGGACCATTATCTGTAACAAAGGGGGCAAAGATATACAATGGAGGGAAGACAACCTTTTTAACAAGTGGTGCTGTAAAAAATGGTCAACAACCTGTAAGAAAGGAAACTAAAACACTTTCCGACACCATTCAATTCAGTTCAGTTGTGTCGCTCAGTCATGTCTGACCCTTTGCAAATCCATGAACCGCAGCATGTCAGGCCTCCCTGTCCATCAACAACTCCCAGAGTTTACCCAATCTCAAGTCCATTTAGTTGTTGATGCAATCCAACCACATAATCCTCTGTTGTCCCTTCTCCTTGAGTCCTCAATCTTCTCAAGCATCAGGGTCTTTTCAAATGAGTCAGCTGTTTGCATTAGGTGGCCAAAGTATGGGAGTTCCAATGAACACCCAGGACTGATCTCCTTTAGGATGGGCTGGTTGGACTTCCTTGCAGTGCAAGGGACTCTCAGGAGTATTTTCCAACACCACAGTTCAAAAGCATTAATTCCTTGCCCCATCCAACACCCACATAAAATAAACTCAAAATGGATTGAAGATCTAAATGTAAGACATGAGGTTATGGAACTCTTAGAGGAAAACATAGCAGAATACTCTATGACATAAATCAGAGCAAGACTCCCTAAATCCCAGAGATCCATCTCCCACAATAGTGGAAATAAAAACAAAACTAAACAAATGGGACCTAATTAAACTTAATGGCTTTTGCACAGCAAAGGAATGTGTTAATAAGTTGAAAAGGCAGCCTTCCAAATGGGAGAAAATAATAGAAAGTGAAGCAACTGAAAAAGAATTAATCTCCAAAATATACAAGAAGCTTGTGCAGCTCGATACCAGAAACATAACCAACTCGATCAAAAAGCAGAACAAAGAACCAAACAGACATTTCTCTAATGAAGACATCCAGATGGCTAACAGATATATAAAAAGATGCTCAATGTTACTCATTATCAAAAAATGCAAATCAAAACCAAAATGAGGCACTGTGGTTTTAAGCTGGTTGGAAAAGTTGTCATCAAAAAGTCTGCAAAAAAATAAATGTTGGAGAAGGTGGGGAGAAAAGGGAACCCTTTTACACTATTGATGGGAATGCAAACTAGTACAGCCATGATGGAAAACAGTGTGGAGATTCCTTAAAAAAAACTGGAACTAGAACTTCAATAAATCCAGAAATCCCACTGTGGGGCACACACACTGAAGAAACCAGAACAGAAAGACATAATGTTCACAGCATCACTGTTGACAGTAACTAGGACATAGAAACAATCTGAATGTCCATCAGCAAGTGAATGAACAAGGAAGTTGTGGTATATATACACGATTTGAATATTACTTATCTATAAAAAGGGGCACATTTACGTCAGTTCTAATGAGATTAATGAAACTTGAGCCTATCAAACAGAGTGAAGGAAGTCAGAAAGAGAAAGACCAATATATTGACTCACGTATTTGGAATTTAGAAAAATGGAAACGATAACCCCGCATGCAAGACAGGTGTAAAGAACAGACTTTTGGATTATGTGGGAAAAGGAGCATTTGGGATGATTTGAGTCAAAGCATTGAAATGTGTATATAGCCATATGCAAAATAGTTGACCAGTGCAAGTTGGAAAATGGAAGCAGAACACTCAAAGCTGGTGCTCTGGCACAACCCATAGGGATAGGATGGGGAAAAAGTGGGAGGAGTGTCCAGGATGGTTGGACACATGTACATCCATGGATGATTCATGTTGAAGTATGGCAAAAACCATAATACTGTAAGGTAATTAGTATCTAATTAAAATAATTTTATTAAAAATATATAATTCTACATTACATTTATGAAAATTTACATCCACATTTTCATTTAATGTAGAAAATTACATACTTAATATATGAAAATCTCTAAGAATTTGAAATATATAAAATTTCATATTTAATGTAAGGAAGCCTGTGCTCAATTTCCATATGTAAAATATAGAGAATAGCATAATTCATCTATGAACATGAGCCCCAGATTCATATATATGAAATATAGACAATTCCACACTTCATTTATAAATATCTGTGCCCTGATTTTCATAGTCCAAATATAAATTTCATATTTCACACAGTTTATATATATGAAATTCAGAGAACTCCATATTACATGTAGTAAAATGGGTGTCAAGTTTTATATAGTTATCATAGATAATGCTACATTTCACATGGGAAAATATTTACACAGATTTTCACACCCAGAAAGTAGAAAATTTATGTTTCATATTGAAAATTTGATCCCAATTGACATATTTGAAAAGAGAAGTTCATATTTTGGTAGCAAATCTGCACACATAATTTCATATACAAAATTTAAAATTCTGTATGTCATGTAGGAAAATCTCCATTCAGATTGTTATATGAAAAATATCCAAGAATTCCAGAAGTTTGGTAGGAAAATCTGCACCCAGATTTTAATATGTAAATTATACAAGATCCATTTTTTATGTTGGATAATCAGCATTTAGATTTTCATGTTAAATACAGAGGACTCTGTATGCCATGTGGGGAAACTGGAGCTCAGATTTTCATATGTCAAATATAGAGAATTGAACAATACATGTTAAAATAACACTTTCTCTATGTTCATATGTGCAATATAGGGAATTAAATATTTCATGTAAAAAACCTGTACCATGCACACATGAGATATAGAGAATTCCAGATTTCTTGTAGGAAAACCAGGGCACAAATTATCACATGTAAAATATAAAGCTTTGTGTATCTCAGGTGGCACAGGTAGTATAGAACCCACCTGCTGAAGGTAATGGCAACAGACTCCAGTACTCTTGCCTGGAAAATCCCACAGATGGAGGAGCCTGGTGGGCTGCAGTCCGTGAAGACTCTAAGAATTGGACACGACGGACTGATTTCATGTTCACTTTTCACTTTCGTGCATTGGAGAAGGAGCTGGCAACCCACTCCAATGTTCTTGCTTGAAGAATCCCAGGGAGCCTGGTGGGCCACTGTCTATGGAGTCACATGGAGTTGGACACGGCTGAAATGACAGCAGCAGCAGCTGCAGCAGCATCAGCAGATTAGACAGAAGAGATGCTGGTTCGATCCCTGGGTCAGGGATCAGTCTTCAGTCCATGGGTTTGCACAGAGCTGGATATGACTGAAGGAAGTTAGCACACATCACATCTCATGTAGGAATATCTATGCTTAGATTTTCATATATAAAATATAGAAAATTCCTATTTCACATTTGAATACTGCATTCAAATATTCATATGCAAAATACTGAGAAGTGAATATTTCACGTTAGAAAATCTACTCCCTAATTTTCTAATGTGAAATATAGACTATTAAGTATAACATATGACAAAATCAGTTCCTTTCAGTTCAGTCACTCAGTCATGTCTGACTCTTTGCTACCCCATGGGCCACAGCATGCCAGGCCTCCCTGTCCATTACCTGCTCCTGGAGTTTACCCAATCTCATTTCCATTGAGTCAGTGATTGCATCCAACATCTCACCCTCCGTAGTCCCCTTCTTCTCCCATCTTCAATCTTTTCCAGGATCAGGGTCTGCACAAATGAATAAGCTCTTT
This sequence comes from Odocoileus virginianus, assembly GCF_023699985.2. Lineage (NCBI taxonomy): Eukaryota > Metazoa > Chordata > Mammalia > Artiodactyla > Cervidae > Odocoileus > Odocoileus virginianus. The sequence continues at coordinate 325,196 of NW_027224357.1, forward strand.
GCATCAGGTGGCCAAAATAATTGGAGTTTCAGCTTCAACAACAGTCATTCCAATGAACATAGACACCCAGATTTTCATATATAAATGGTAGGAAATTCCACACATGTAAAATAATTGCTGCCCAGATGTTTATATGTGAAATATAGATAAATGTTTCATGTAAAAAATTCTGAGATGTTGTGTACATATGTGAAATAGGATTCTAATTTCACATGGGCAAATTTACACTGAGATTTACAAAAGTGATATATAAAGAATTCCATATTTCATATAGGAAAATCTGTGTCCAGATTTGCATATCTGAATGTTTAAGAATTCTATATTTCATGTAGGGAAATCTGAATCCAGAATTCCTTGTATAAAATACTGAGAATTTCATATTTCACATCAGAAAGTCAGTACTCAAATTTTCTTGTGAAATGCAGGGAATTTGTGTTTCATGCAGGAAAATCAACACCCAGATTTTCATATGTGAAATACAGTAAATCCCAAATGTTACATTTGAAAATCTGTGACCAGATTTTCTTTTTTGTTTTTATTTTTTTATTTTTTTTCATTTATTTTTATTAGTTGGAGGCTAATTACTTTACAATATTGCAGTGGTTTTTGTCATACATTGAAATGAATTAGCCATGGATTTACATGTATTCCCCATCCCGGTCCCCCCTCCCACCTCCCTCTCCACCCATCCCTCTGGGTCTTCCCAGTGCACCAGGCCCGAACACTTGTCTCATGCATCCAACCTGGGCTGGTGATCTGTTTCACCCTAGATATACATGTTTCAATGCTGTTCTCTTGAAACATACCACCCTCGCCTTCTCCCACAGAGTCCACAAGTCTGTTCTATACATCTGAGTCTCTTTTTCTTTTTGTGCATATAGGGTTATCGTTACCATCTTTCTAAATTCCATATATATGTGTTAGTATACTGTAATGGTCTTTATCTTTCTGGCTTACTTCGCTCTGTATAATGGGTTCCAGTTTCGAACTGATTCAAATGAATTCTTTTTAATGGGTGAGTAATATTCCATGGTGTATATGTACCACAGCTTCCTCATCCATTCGTCTGCTGATGAGCATCTAGGTTGCTTCCATGTCTTGGCTATTATAAACAGTGCTGCAATGAATATTGGGGTGCACGAGTTTCTTTCAGATCTGGTTTCCTCAGTGTGTATGCCTGGAAGTGGTATTGCTGGGTCATATGGCAGTTATATTTCCAGCTTTTTAAGGAATCTCCACACTGTTTTCCATAGTGGCTGTACTAAGTTGCATTCCCACCAACAGTATAAGAGGGTTCCCACTTCTACACACCCTCTCCAGCATTTATTGCTTGTAGACTTTTGGATAGCAGCCATCGTGACTGGCATGTAATGGTACCTCATTGTGGTTTTGACTTGCATTTCTCTGATAATGAGTAATGTTGAGCATCTTTTCATGTGTTTGTTAGCCATCCTTACGTCTTCCATGGAGAAATGTCTATTTAGTTCTTTGGCCCATTTTTTGAATGGGTCATTTATTTTTCTGGAATTGAGCTGCAGGAGTTGCTTGTATATTTTTGATATTAATCCTTTGTCTGTTGCTTCATTTGCTATTACTTTCTCCCAATCTGAAGGCTGTCTTTTCACCTTGCTTATAGTTTCCTTTGTTGTGCAAAAGCTTTTAAGTTTCATTAGGTCCTATTTGTTTATTTTTGCTTTTGTTTCTAAAATTCTGGGATGTGGGTCATAGAGGATCCTGCTGTGATTTATGTCAGAGAGTGTTTTGCCTATGTTCTCCTCGAGGAGTTTTATAATTTCTGGTCTTACACTTAGATCTTTAATCCATTTTGATTTTATTTTGTGTATGGTGTTAGAAAGCGTTCTAGTTTCATTCTTTTACAGGTGGTTGACCAGTTTTCCCAGCACCATTTGTTAAAGAGGTTGTCTTTTTTCCATTGTATATCCTTGCCTCCTTTGTCGAAGATAAGGTGACCATAGGTTCGTGGATTTATCTCGGGCTTTCTATTCTGTTCCATTGATCTATATTTCTGTCTTTGTGCCAGTACCATACTGTCTTGATGACTGTGGCTTTGTAGTATAGTCTGAAGTCAGGCAGGTTGATTTCTCCAGTTCCATTCTTCTTTCTCAAGGTTACTTTGGCTATTCGAGGTTTTTTGTATTTCCATACAAATTGTGAAATTATTTGTTCTAGTTCTGTGAAAAACACCGTTGGTAGCTTGATAGGGATTGCATTGAATCTATAGATTGCTTTGGATAGTATAGCCATTTTGACAATATTGATTCTTCCAATCCATGAACACGGTATATTTCTCCATCTGTTTGTGTCCTCTCTGATTTCTTTCAACAGTGTTTTATAGTTTTCTATGTATAGGTCTTTTGTTTCTTTAGGTAGATATACTCCTAAGTATTTTATTCTTTTTGTTGCAATGGTGAATGCTATCGTTTCCTTAATTTCTCTTTCTGCTTTCTCATTGTTAGTGTATAGGAATGCAAGAGATTTCTGTGTGTTAATTTTATATCCTGCAACTTTACTGTATTCGTTGATTAGCTCTAGTAATTTTCTGATAGAGTCTTTAGGGTTTTCTATGTAGAGGATCAGGTCATCTGCAAACAGAGAGAGTTTCACTTCTTCTTTTCCTATCTGGATTCCTTTTCCTTCTTTTTCTGCCCTGATTGCTGTGGCCAACACTTCCAAAACTATGTTGAATAGTATTGGTGAGAGTGGGCACCCTTGTCTTATTCCTGATTTCAGGGGAAATGCTTTCAACTTTTCACCATTAAGGGTGAGGCTTGCTGTGGGTTTGTCACAGATTTTCTTGTATGAAATATGGATAATATAAAATTTCATGGTGAAACTTCTGCGCTCATATTTTTATATGTAAAATATAAGAATCCCATATTTAGCATAAAAATCTATATCATGGTCTCCACTTGTGAAATATAAAAATTCATATTTCAGACTGGAAGATTTCTTCCCTAATTTTCATATATGAAATAAGGAGCATTTTAGTATTCAATTCATAGAATCTACACCTAGATTATCACTTGTCAACAATATACAGTTCCACATTTCATTTTAGACAATCAGCATCTGAGATTTCACATGTGAAATATAGAGAATTTCATATTTTGTGTAGGAAAATTTGTGCCCAGACTTTTTATGTTAAACAGAGAGAATTCCATACTACCTATAGTATGGAATCTATGCTTAGATTTTCATAAGTGAAATGTAGAGAACTGCAGAATTTATGTCAATAATTTGTATCCAGATTTTAATATGAAAATATACACAATTTAGATCTCATGTTGGAAAATCTACATTAGATTTCACATGTAAAAACACATGGAATTCCTCCAAATTTCTTGTAGGGAAATTCACCTAGATTTTAATTTGTGAAGTATAAATAATTCTGTAGCTCACAGTGAAAAATCTCCAGCCAGGTTTTTTAAACAAAACTTAAAAAAATTATATTTAACTTAGGTTAACCAAAACCCTGATAATCATATATGATTCATAGAATACTTAATTTTTCAGGTGTGAAAATTTGCTTCTAGATTTTCATATTCTACATATAGGAAAATCCATGCTACTTGTATGAAAATATCCCAAATATCCATATATGAAATAGAAAATTCCACATTTCACATGGGAAAACCAGTACACATACTCATATTTGAAAAATAGTAAATTACACATTTCATATAGAATAATCTGTACCCATGTATTCATATATGAAATACAGAGAAATCCAAATCTCATATAGGAAATACTATATGCAGATTTTATAAATGGACATTTCATGCAGTATAATCTAGGCCCAGATAATCAAATGTAAGCTATAGAGTCTCCAATTTCAGCTAGGAACATTTGTGCCAGATTATCATATACAAAATAGAGAATACTATATTTTAAGTTTGAAATATATGCTGAAATTGACAGCTATAAAATATTGAGAATTCCATTCAACATATATGAAAATCTGTTCCCAATTTTTCATATGTGAAATATAGTGTATTTTTAATATTTCATATAGAAAAATATGTACAAAGATTTTAATACATAAAATGTAGAAAAATCTGTGCTTCATGTTGGAATATCAGTGCCCATATTTTCCTATAGGAAATATAGAAAATTCATTAATTCTTTTTCATAATTAATCAATTTATTTTAATTAGAGAATGTTACTTCACAATATTGTGATGGTTTTTGCCATACATCAACATGAATTTGCCGCAGGTGTATATATGTCCCATCCTAACCTGAGACCCCCTCCCTTCCGACCCTCTCCCTTTGGATTGTCTCTGAGAACTGGCATTATATGCCCTACTTCATGCTTCAAACTTGCACTGGTCATCTATTTTATGTAAGGTAATGTACATAACCTTTTTTCATCTCTATTTAATTGGTTTCATTAGTATTTTGTCAAATCATCCCATCTTCACCTTCTGCTGCTGAGTCCAAAAGCTTGTTCTTTAAATTTCTGTCTCCTTTGCTGCCCTCTATGTCAGATGGTTGGTTCAGTCTTTCTAAATACTATATATGTGCATTAATATACAGTATTGTCTTTCTCTTCCTTACTTCACTCAGTAAAATAGGCTCCAAGTTCATCCACCTCAAAAGTGAAACTCACTCAATTGTGTATGACTGTTCGTGATCCCATGGGCTATATAGGCCTGGAATTCTCCAGGCCAGAATACTGGAGTGGATAGCCATTCCCTTCTCCAGGGGATTTTCACAACCCAGGGATTGAACCAGGTCTCCTGCACTTCAGGTGGATTCTTTCCTGAGCCACCAGGGAAGCCCATCTTACTCAAAAGCATTCCTTTTTTTATAGCTGAGTAATATACTGTTGTGTATATGTACCACAACTTCTTTTATCCAATAAGCTGCTGATGGGCATCTAGGTTGCTTCCATGTCCTAGCTATTGTTAACAGTGTGGCAATGAACATTGGGGTATACGTGTCTCTTTCAATTCTGGTTTTCTTGGAGTGTATTCACAGCACTGGGATTCCTCGTTATATGAGAGTATTATTCCCAGTTTTTAAAGAAATATCCACACTGTTCTCCATTGTGGCTGCACCAATTTGCATCCCCACAAACAGTGTAAAAGGGTTCCCTCTTCTCACCCTCTCCAGAGATTATTGTTTTAGATCTTTTGGTGAATGACATCCTGACTGGTGTGAGATGATACAACACTGTGCTTTTGATTTGCACTTCTCTAATAAAGAGTGATGTTTATCATCTTTTCATGTGTTTGCTAGTCATCTGTATGTCTTCTTTGGAGTCAAATCTGTTTAGATTTTTGCCCAGCTTTTGACTGGGTTGGTCATTTTTCTGATATTGAGCTGCATGAGCTGATTTATATTTTGGAAACTAATTCTTGGTCAGTTGGTTCATTTGTGTCTATTTTTTTTTTTCACATTCTGAGGGCTATTTTTTTTTCACCTTCTTAAAGTTTCCTTCATTGTATAAAACCTTTTAAGCTTAATTAGATTTCATAGTCCCATTATTTCCTCTTTTATTTCCAGTCCTCTGGGAAGTGGTTCATAAACAATGTTGCTGTGATTTATGTTGGAGTGTGTTTTGCCCACGTTTTCCTCCAAGAGTTTTATAGTTTTGGTGTAACATTTAGGTCTTTACTACCTTTTGAGTTTATTTTTGATATGGTGTTGTAGGGTGTTCCAGTCTCATTATTTTACCCATAGTTGACCAATTTTCCCAATACCGCTTGTTGAACAGCCTGTCTTTTGTCCATTGCATATGTTTGGCTGCTTTGCCAGTGATAAGGTGCCCGTAGGTGCGTGGGTATATCTCTGAACTTTCTATTTTGTTCCGTTGATCTACACTTCTGTATTTGTGCAAGTGCCATGACTGGTACTGTGTCTTGATGACAATGTCTTGATGACTATTGCTTTGTAGTACAGACTTTGGTAGGAAGCTGATTCTTCCAGTTCCATTCTTTCTCGTGATTTCTTTGGCTATTCAGGGTCTTTTGTATTTCCATATGAATTGTGAAATTATTTATTCTAACTCTGTGAAAAACACTGTTGGCAATTTGATAGGGATTATGTTGAATCTGTAGATTGCTTTGGGTAGTTTACCCGTTTTCACCAGGTTCATTTTTCCAAACCAAGAACATGGTATATTTCTCCACGTATTTGTGTCACCCTTGATATCCTTCATCACTTTTTTCATAATTTCCTATATATAGGTCTTTTGTTTCTTTAGGTGAATTTATTCCTAAGTATTTAATAACTTTCATTGCAATGGTGTATGTTTTTTTTCCTTGTTAGTGTACAGAAATACATGGCATTTCTGTGTATTAATTTTATGTCCTGCAAATTTACTATCTTAATTGAGTAACTCTACTAATATCTGGGACAGCAGAGCCTGGTGGACTGCCGTCTATGGGGATGCACAGAGTTGGACGCGACTAAAGTGACTTGGAGGTAGCAGCAGCAGTAGTAATATCTGGTGGCTTCTGTAGAGTTCCATATGTAGAGAGTCACATCATTTGCCACCACTGAGAGTTTAACTTCATCTTTTCCAATCTGTATATCTTATTTTTCATCTCTGATTACTATGGTTAGGAATTCCAAAGCTATGCTGATTAGCAGTGGTCAGAGTGGGCTCCCTTGTCTTGTTCCTGATTTTAAAGAAATGCTCTCAATTGTTTTCCATTGAGGGTAATATTTTCTGTCGATTTGCCACACATGGCTTTTATTATGTTGAGGTACGTTCCTTCTATGTATGCATTCTGAAGAGGTTTTGGTTTTTTTTAATCATAAATGTGTGTTGAATTTTGTCCTTATGCATATTTTGAAATAGTCATATGGCTCTTATCTTTCAATTTGTTACTGATGTGTATCACACTGATTTGCAAATAATGAAGAATGCTTACATCCCTGGAAAAAGGTAAACTTGATCATGATGTATGATATTTGTAATATATCTTTGGATTCTGTTAGCTAGAATTTTGTTGAATATTTTTGCATTTATGTTCATTAGTGATTTTGTCCTGTAGTTTTCTTTTTTTGTGGCATCTCTGTCTGATTTTGGTATCAGGATGATGGGCACCTTGTACAATGAGTTTCGGAGTTTTGTTTGCTCTGCAATTTTCTATAGGACTTTGCATAGGATATTTGTTAGGTTTTCTCTGAATTTTTTAGTAGAATACATCTGTGAAGCCTTTTATCTTGTCCTGGGCTTTTGTTTGTTGGAAGATTTTTTTAGTCACAATTTCAAATTTTTTGCTTGTGATTGCTATGTTCATATTTTCTATTTTTTACTGTTTCAGTTTTGGAAGGTTATACTTTTGTAAGAATTTGTCCATTTTTCCCCCAAGTTGTCCATTTTATTTGCATATAGTTAGTAGTCTCTAATGATCATCTTCACTTTTCTGTTGTCTGTCATGATTTATCCATTCTCATTTCTAATTTTATAAATTTAAGACTTTTTCTTGATGTGTCTTACTAACAGTGTGTTGTTTTTGTTTATCTTCTCAATGAACCAGTTTTCAGTTTTAGTAATCTTTGCTTCAGTCTCCTTCCCTTCTTTTTAGCTTGCTTCTGTTCCAATTTGTATGATTCATTTCCTTCTACTAACTTTCATTTTTTGTTGTTGTTGTTCTTGTCCTCCCTTTTCTAGTTGTTTTAGGTATAAACTTATGATGTTTGTTTGATATTTCTTTTTTCTCCTTGAGGTGAGCTTGTATCCCTCTGGTCTTCTCTTTTAATTCTGCTTTTACTGAATCTCATAGGTATTAGGATTTTGTGTTTCCTTTGTCAGTTTTTCTATGCACATTTTAATTTCCTTTTTATTTCTTCACTAACCTCTTTGTAGTTCAGAAGTGTGTTGTTTAGCCTCCAAACATTTGTGGGTCTTTAAAATAGTTTATTATATTTTTTCCTGTAGTTGATATCTAATCTTACTGTGTTTATATCAGAAAAGACACTTGAGACGATTTTATTTTTTAAAATTTACCAAGGCTAGGTCTGTGGCTCAGAAATGTGATCTATGCTGAAGAATTTTCCATGTGTCTTTGAAAAAAAAAATTGAAGTCCATTGTTTTTGGATGAAATGCCCGTAGATATCAATTATGTCTCATTTGTCCAATGTATCATTTAAAACTTCTGTTTCCGTTTTAATTTATATCTGGTTGATCTGTTCATTGGTGTAAGTGGAGTATTAAAGTGACCCACTATTATTGTGTTACTGTCAAATTGCTCTTCAACAGTTGTTAACATTTGCCTTATATATTGAGGCCCTCCTATGTTGGGTGTGGATATATCCATAATTGTTGCAGTATGTTCTTGGACTTGCTCCTTGATCATTATGAGTGTCCTTCTTTGTCTTTTATGATAGTCTTTAAAGTCTGTTTTATCTGATATGATTATTGTTATTCCTTCTTTCTTTTGATATTCATTTGCATAGAGTCTTTCTTGAGTGCCTCATTTTCAGTTTGTGTGTTTGAGGTGGATCTCTTATAGACAGGATATAGAGGGATCTTGTTTTTGCATCCATTTGGCTTTCATTTGTCTTTTGATTTACTATTTCGCCCATTTATGTTTTTTTTTCAATTATTTTTATTAGTTGGAGGCTAATTACAATACTGTAGAGTATTTTTTGCCATACATTGACATGAATCAGCCATGGATTTACATATGTTCCCCATCATATCCCTCTGGGTCATCCCAATGAACCAGCCACGAGCACTTGTCTCATGCATCCAACCTGGATTGGTGATCTATTTCAACTTGATAATATACATGTTTCAATGCTGTTCTCTCAGATCATCCTACCCTCGTCTTCTCCCATAGAGTCCAAAAGTCTGTTCTATACATATGTGTCTCTTTTTCTGTCTTGCATACAGTGTTATCATTACCATCTCTCTAAATTCCATATATATGTGTTAGTATACTGTATTGGTTTTTATAGTTCTGGCTTACTTCACTACAGTTTCATCCATCTCATTAGAACTAATTCAGTATTCTTTTTAATGGCTGAGTAATATTCCATTGTGTATATGTACCAAGCATTCTTTCATTCGTCTGCTGATGGGCATCTAGGTTGCTTCCATGTCCTGGCTATTATAAACAGTGCTGCAATGAAAATTGGGGTACACGTGTCTGTTTCAGATCTGGTTTCCTCGGTGTGTATGTCCAGGAGTGAGATTGCTGGCTCATATGGGAGTTTTCTTTCCTTGTTTTTTTTAAGGAATCGCCATAATGTTCTCCATAGTGGCTGTACTAGTTTGCATTCCCACCAACAGTGTAAGACGGTTCCCTTTTCTCCTCACCCTCTCTGGCACTTATTGCTTGTAGACTTTTGAATAGCAGCCATTCTGATTGGTGTGTAATGGTACCTTATTGTGGTTTTGATTTGCATTTCTGATCTCTGATAGTCTCTGATTTGCATCTCTGATAATGAGTGTTTGTTAGCCCTCTGTATATCTTATTTGGAGAAATGTCTGTTTAGATCCTTGGCCCATTTTTTGATTGGGTCATTTATTTTTCTGGAATTGGGCTGCAGGAGTTGCTTGTATATTTTTGAGATTAATCCTTTGTCTGTTTCTCCATTTGCTATTATTTTTTCCCATTCTGAAACCTGTCTTTTCACCTTTCTTATAGTATCCTTTGTTGTGCAAAAATTTTAAATTTAATTAGGTTCCATTTGTTTACTTTTGCTTTCATTTCCAATATTCTGGGTGGTGGGTCATAGACAATCTTGCTGTGATTTACGTCGGAGGTGTTTTGCCTATGCTTTCCTCTAAAAGTGTTATAGTTTCTGATATTACATTTAGGTCTTTAATTCATTTTGAGTTTATTTTTGTATATGGTATTAGAGAATGTTCTAATTTCATTCTTTTACAAGTGGTTGACCAGTTTTCCCAGCACCACTTGTTAAAGAGATTGTCTTTTTCCCATTGTATATTCTTTCCCCCTTTGTTGAAGAAGATGTTCATAGGTACGTGGATTTATCTCTGGGCTTTCTTTTTTGTTTCATTGATCTATTTTTCTATCTTTGTGCCAGTACCATACTGTCTTGATGACTGTGGCTTTGTAGTAGAGCCTGAAGTCAGGCAGGTTGATTCCTCCAGTTCCATTCTTCTTTGTCAAGATTGTTTTCGCTATTCAAGGTTTTTGTATTTCCATACAAATTGTGAAATCATTTGTTTCAATTCTGTGAAGAATACCATTGGTAGCTTGATAGGGATTGCATTGAATTTATAGCTTACAGGAAAAAAAAAACTATTAAAAATTCAAACATATGGAGGCTAAATAACATGCTTCTGAATAACCAACAAATCATAGAAGAAATATAAATGAATGAAAATGAAAACACAACAACCCAAAACCTATGGGACACTGAAAAAGCAATGCTAAGGGGAAGGTTCATAGCATTACAGGCTTACCTCAAGAAACAAGAAAAATGTCAAATAAATAACCTAGCTCTACACATAAAGCAACTAGAGAAGGAAGAAATGAAGAACCTCAGGGTTAATAGAAGGAAAGAAATCTTAAAAATTAGGGCACAAATAAATGCAAAAGAAACGAAAGAGACCATAGCTAATATCAACAAAGCTAAAAGCTTGTTTTTGAAAAGATAAACAAAATGGACAAGCCATTATCAAGACTCATTAAGAAACAAAGGGAGAAGAACCAAATCAACAAAATTAGAAATGAAAATGGAGAGATCACAACAGAAAACACTGAAATAGAAAGGATCATAAGAGACTACTACCACCAGCTCTATGCCAATAAAATAGAAGTAGACAAATTCTTAGAAAAGTATAACTTCCCAAAACTTAACCAGAAAGAAATAGAAGATCTTAACAGACCATCACAAGTATGGAAATTGAAACTGTAATCAGAAATCTTCCAGGAAACAAAAGCCCAGGACCAGATGGCTTCACAACTGAATTCTACCAAAAATTCAGAGAAGAGCTAGCATCTGTCTTACTCAAACTCTTCCAGAAAATTGCAGAAAAAGGTAAACTTCTGAATTTATTCTATGAGGCCACCATCACCCTAATTCCAAAACCAAACAAAGATGCCACATAAAAAGGAAAACTGCAGCCCAATATCACTGATGAACATAGATGCAAAAATCCTTTTCAAAATTCTAGAAACAGATTCCAATAACATATAAAAAAGATCATATCTCATGACCAAGTGGGCTTTATCCAGGAACGCAAGGATTCTTTAATATCTGCAAATCAATCAATGTAATTTGCCCATTTATGTTTAAGGTAATTACTGAAAAGTACAATCCTGTTAACATTTACTATATTGTTTTAGATTTATTATTACAAAACTTTTTCGTTTCCTGTCTAGAAAAGTTCCTTTAGCATTTATTGAAGAATTGGTTTGATGATGCTGAATTGTTTCAGCTTTTGCTAGTGTGTAAAGCTCTTGGTTTCTCCTTAAAATATGAATAAAATCCTTATTGTTTGGAATAATCTTGGATATAGGTTTTTTCATCACCTTAAGTATACCCTGCTCTTCCCTCTGGTTTACAGAATTACTATTGAAAAGCTCGTCATTTTTCTTTTGGGGGTCCACTTGTAGGTTATTTGTTTCTTTTCCAATGGTATTTTTAATATATGTGTTAAATTTTTGTTAGTTTGATAAATGCATCTTGCAGTGTTTCACCTTGGGTTTATCCTATTTGGGACTTTCTGTGCTTCTTGGACTTGGTTGACTATTTCCTTCCTCAATTTAGGGAATTTTTGCTCTATCCTTTTGTTGTCTTCTTCTGAAACACCTATGAGTTGAATGCTTTTGTGTTTAACATAGTCTCAGACGTCTATGAGCTTGCTCTCTTTTATTTCTTTTTGTTATTTCTTCTCCTCTGCTTCATTTATTTACAATGTACCATCTTCTAGGTCACGTCATTTCTTCTGCCTCAGTTACTTTACTGTTGGTTCCCTCCAGAGTGTTTTCAATTTCAGTTCTTGATTGCTTATTACTATTGACTATTATTTCTTTATTCTGGGTTCTTGTTAAAAATTTCTTACATCTTCTCAATTTTTGTGTTTCTAGTATACTTCTGTAACTTCATTTTGTTTTCCAGATTTTGGATCATCTTTGCTGTCATTTTTCTGAAATCTTTTTCAGGAAGACTCCCTATCTCCTCCCTTTTTTCTGGTTTGGTGGGTTTTTATCATGTTCCTTCACCTGCTGGATATTTCTCTTCCTTTTCATTTTGTTTAGCTTGCTGTGTTTGGAAAAACCTTCCTGCAACCTGAAGGGTAATACTTCCTTCTATTTGTAGATAGGATTTGATCTATTTTACTAGACATTTTATCTGTGGTGGGGTTGAACCTATTGTTTCTGAAGGTTTCCTGCGTGGGGAAACATGTGTTTGTATTCTGGTGGATGGAGCTCGATCCCGAGAGTCTCTCTGGAGGGCAACGCATTTTCAAGTCTGAGTTTTGGTGTGTCTATGGGCTTGGTATGGATTTGGGGTGCTTGACCTTTACTTTTCATGGTAGTGTTCCTGTTTTGCTGGAGGATTAGTGTGAAGTGTCTTTTACTGGAACTTCCTGGGTCTTGAGTAAGCTTGGTCTCACTGTAGGTATGGAGGCTTTAGTGTGGGCTCTCATCTATTAATGTTCCCTGGGTCAGGGGTTCTACAATGGTCCAAAGTTCTGGAGTTGAGCCTCCTGCCTCTGGGTTTTGGTCCCATTCTTACAGTCTCATCAAGATTTCCCCATCCACAATGCACAGAATACAAAGCCCCAAGGTTAATGATGAATCAAGTCTCCACAGCCAGGGAGAGATTCACAGAATTACATAGAAAAGAGAAGAGGAAGTAAAAAGAAAAGAGAAGAGGTAAGAGGTGGTTTGACATTACCAGGAAGTAAAAAGGGATAGTTAAGAGGGAAGAGGTCAATCAAGCTACTAATCAAATCTCTAAGTGAAAATGGATACTAAAAAATAGTCTCTCTAGAGATAGAAATTTAGTAACAAATACCAAATAGCAAAAACTAATGTTCTAGCATAAATATTAGAGTCTCAAAAGTATAATCTTAAAAATATATGAACCCCAAAATTAAAATATTGTAGTGTCAGTTCTGTATTGTTAATCCTTTCATTTGTCCTCATTTGTCCACAGCTTCAACAACAGTCCTTCCAATGAACAATAGGGACTGATTTCCTTTAAGATGGACTGGTTGGATCTCCTTGCAGTCCAAGATATATCACAGTTCAAAATATCAGTTCTTCAGCACTCAGCTTTCTTTAATATATATATATATATATATATATATATATATATATGTGTGTGTGTGTGTGTGTGTGTGTGTGTGTATATATATATATATATATATATATATATATATATATATATATATATTTAATTTATTAGGCTTCAGCAGATCCTAGTTGCAGCACTCAGAATCTCCATTGTATTATGAATCTTTTGTTTGGAACATCTACTTTCTAGTTGTGTCATGTAGGATCCTGAGTACATGGGTTTCAGTAGTTGTAGCATGAAGGTGCTCTATTAGTGGAGCACACAGTCTTCTTTGCTGTGTGGCAGGTGGGATCTTCATTCCCCAACCAGGGATCAAACCACTGTCACCTTCACAGCAAAGTGGATTCACAACCACTGACCACTAGGAAAGCCCAAGAATTCCATATTTGAGTAGCAAAATCAGTGCACAAATTTTGATATCTGAAATATACAGAAGTACATATTTCATGTGGGGAAGTTGGAACCCAGTTTTTCATATGTGATATACATAGTATTCAATATTTCTTGCAGGAAAACTGACAGAGATTTTCATGTGTGATATACAAGGTGATTTATATTACAGTTTCACAACAAACTGAGGAATTCTTAAAGAGATGGGAATACCAGACCACCTTACCTGTCTCCTGAAAAAGCTGTATGCAGGTCAAGAAGTAGCAATTAGAACTGGACATGGAACAGCAGATTGGCTGAAAACTGGAGAGGGGTATGCCAAAGTTGTATATTGTCACCCTGCTTGTTTAACTTATATGCAGAGTACATCATGAGAAATCCTGGGCTGAATGAAGCACAAGCATGAATCAAGATTGCTGGAAGAAATATCAATAATCTGAGATATGCAGGTGACATCACCCAAGTGGCAGAAGGCAAAGAGAAATAAAAGGGCCACTTGATGAAGGTGAAAGAGAAGAGTGAAAAAGATTACTTAAAACTCAACATTCAGAAAACTAAGAAGATGGCATGCAGTCCCATAACTTCATGGCAAATAAGTGGAGAAACACAGGAAATAGTGAAAGAGTTTATTTGCCTGGTCTCTTTCAGGAAAAAAGTTTTAACTTCATGCCTATCTGATGAAGCCACAAACCTATACTTAGCTTATCAGAAATTCATCCTGATTTACATTCCTCTGAAGATGAATGTTTACAAGGTGTCCTAAGTAGTCTCTGGCTCACATAGGCAACTGAAGTTGGGTTGCGACTGAATGAAGAGCCTATGTGCATTACCTGGAAGAAAAATAAGTCATTTACATCAGTAGCTGAGTCAATATACACTCGCTGGAGATGCAGAGTGATGAATTAACCTTATGATAGAACTCTCACAGCTGGCGTACTAGAGTGTACTTCCTCCCTTTGTAGCACTTCTAGCTTGCTAATAAAAAAAGAAGAAAAACTTGACTGATACAGAAATTGATCTATGAAACTGTGCAAGATAATAGAGCACAAACTGTTTTGTGAACCCTCTTCACTCTTTAGACCTTAACCCAGAAATATTATGAGTCTCCTTCAACATTTTCCCCAAGTTCTCGAGGCCACCATCCACTGTATGGTCTTCCACCTTGGCTCCATACTTACCTAGTGGATTTAGGCCCCTTTTCTTGCAACTGAACTAAGCAGGGAGCACTTATAGCCTACCTCATTCTCTTGAGAATACATGTATGAGGCCATGAACCCCCCAGATCTAAACTTCAAGATCTAAACAACTGTCACTTGCTTGAGATAGGACATGTCAAAGAATGTTCAAAGGGTCACCCAAACCATGCTGATCCATTGTATCCCTCCCCTCTGTCCAAAATTAAAGCAGACACAGACAGTTGTGTAAGGGCAGATGGAAGCTTCCACCAAAGTGTTCTACATTTGGAACCCATTGGTATACATCTCTTTGGACTCATCAATAGCATTGTCCCCACTCTCCATTTGCTGACCTTCCTCTGATGCCTACAAGTCCTCTCCACTCCTCCTAATCTTGATCTACCTCATTTTGTCAACCCCTTCACCATACTGCCAGGTTGAAAATGACTGAAGCAGATTGCCTGGAGAAGCCCTTTGACTTTTATATGTACCCTTGGTCCTATTTCTCATGTCAGGTAGACCCTCTGTCATCAGGAATTCACCCCTGCTTACACACCACAGCTTCCGTCTTTCTTGACAAAGTCATCTGACTAACTTAAACTCCACCATTTCTCAGTGTGTTTCTCATACTATATCTGCTATCTTACACATCCATAGACTGTGGTACCTCTCCACATGTTGAAAGGAGAGGCCATTTAAAACAGGCCATTTTAAACAAACCTTCTATTACCTTATATTGCTGTTATATTTCAAATCCAGCTTCTTCTTTATACCCTCCATAAGATGGAGGCCCCACTTCATTCCATACAATTGCCTTGCAACCAAGAAAATGGTCTCAGTCTCACAAGAGGATATCTCCAACATCCCTTTAGGCAACCCAGACTTACTTTTATTTTGTAAGGGCTCCTACAAACCAAGTTTCCAGGGAAACCTCATAACTGGCTATGCCATAGCTTTTCCACATAAGCATTCAACTTTCATTCATCACCCATTGTGAAATCAACCCTAGTTGCTATAATCATAACGCTTGCTAGAACTTGTACATTGGCAAGAGGGAAAATTGCCACTCTGACAGACTCCAGATATGGAATCTGCCATGATATAGCACAACTTGGAAATCCCAGGGGCTCTTAACATCTACTGCTAGTGGGCATACAGTTGCTGCCCTATGACACAGGAGTCACTTCCCTTCTAAGATTGTTATTACTCATTGTTCACCCTGTACTAATCAGACTTTAGGAAGTGGTAAGGCTGAAAATCTGTTAAACATGAAGCACAGTCGGAAATGTTCTTCCATCAAATTCTCACATCTTTTCTTATCCCTGACCAGTATTATTGACTATCAGGCAAACATACCACAATCTAAATAGACAAATGGATGCAAAAAAAATGTGAGTTACCATATGAATTAATGGAATTCAGCTGTGA
The DNA here is from genome assembly GCF_023699985.2 of Odocoileus virginianus. Taxonomy (NCBI): domain Eukaryota; kingdom Metazoa; phylum Chordata; class Mammalia; order Artiodactyla; family Cervidae; genus Odocoileus; species Odocoileus virginianus. The sequence continues at coordinate 341,450 of NW_027224357.1, forward strand.
ATACTTATTAGAAGAACTGATCCTAAAGCTGAAGCTCCAATATTTTGGGCATTTGATGCAAAGAGCCAACTTATTGGAAAAAACCCTGAGGTTGGGATAGATGGAGAGTAGGAGGAGAAGAGGGCACCAGAGGATGAGATGGCTGATCTTGGGGAAAATTTGTCATCACCTAGGCAATGGACATGAACTTGGGTAAATTCCTAGAGATGGTGAGAAACAGGGAGGCCTGGATTGCTGCAACCCTTGTGGTGGCAAATAATCAGACACTACTGAGAGACTGAACAACAATCATGTGAAAATTATACCTATGACCAAATGGAAGTCCTGCTACTCCTCTTCTTTTGACTTTTTGCACTTGTCTCACATCTAGGGGAAAGAATGTGCAGTTTGGAGATAGTTGAGAAACTGAAAGATCGCTGGTTTTGGCCTAGCAACCACAAAGTTTCTGACCAAATCGCATCCCAGTGTGCTACTTGTAAGTCTCGTTAAATTTTCAGAAGAAATCAGTTTGCTACAGGAAATGCCCCCAAGCTCACACTGCCCTTAACAGAAATGAAAGTGGATTTTATACATTTTTTAGACAGCGATGGCAATCCATTCCAGTATTCTTGCCTAGAAAATGCCATGGACAGAGAAGCCTGGTAGGCTACAGTCCCTGGGACATAGAGAGTCGGTCATGACTGAGTGACTTCACTTTCACTTTATACATTTGTCATAGCTTTAGGTTGTTCTATTTAAATATTATTTCCACATTTAATGGATGGACTGAATGCTGTATGACTAGAGTGTCTATGTCATAAGAGTGGTGAAAAATTATCACTTATGAGTGGAATCTAAACAAAAAAGTAAAAGAAACAAATGCACATAACAAAACAGGAATAGATACACAAATAAAGAGCACAAACTGGGGGTTACTAGTGGGGAAAGACAGGGAAACAGGGTGACAATAGGGGTATGGGTTTCAAAGAAAGAAAACAAGACATCTTGTACAATGCAAAAAATTATAGCCAATGTTTGTAATAACTTTAAATTGAGTATAATCTATAAAGTTTTTGAATCAGTGTGTTGTACACCTGAAACAAATATTATATGTCAACAATTCATCAATTCAATTTTTTTAATATTTAATATTTTTTAATATTACTCTATCAAAAAGAGGAATTAGTTACCAAATTTACTCCTCATTTTGCCATTCCTTAAGGATTGAATCAGAACAAGAAACTGACATACAGCAGAGACAAAACTCCCACTTGCAAAAACCCTCAGGTATCCATTATAACTTCCTCTTCCATACAATGTTTAGTCACTATTTCAACTGGAATATTAAAATACAGACTTCAAAAGGGCTTCAGGGAATATCTGTCAAGAAACTGAACTTAATAAAGATCTTCTATACTCCAAATAGGAAACTGTCAGTGAACATATTTTGAAATACTATAGTGTTTGGATACCTAGTGTTTGGATACTGGCTTTGTAAATCTTCCATTCCTGAATTAACTTAACACAAACGGGAACTCAGTGGGCAATTTGGTGGTATAATTTGCTACATACAAGGGCTGACTACACACATAAAGTGTATCACTCCCAGATAAAATGACCATGGCCTCCACCAAAGGACAAGCTTGCCATTCATTTGGACTGAAGACCAACTATACATAAAGGTTGGTAGAAGAAAATGCTGTCACCTCACTAGGAAGGAATTCACTTCCACCCACCTACACACCCATAAAAAAAGCTGAGTCCTGAAGAATTAATGTGTTTGAACTGTGGTATTGGAGAAGTCTCTTGAGTTCCTTGGACTACAAAGAGATCCAATTAGTCCATCCTAAAGGAGATATGTCCTGGGTGTTTATACGAAGGACTGATGTTGAAGCTGAAACTCCAATCCTTTGGCCTCCTGATGTGAAGAGCCAACTCATTGGAAAAGACCCTGATGCTGGAAAAGATTGAGGGCAGGAGGAGGAGGGGGCGACAGAGGATGAGATGGTTTGATGGCATCACTAACTCAAAGGACATGAGTTTGGGTAAACTCCACGAGTTGGTGATGGACTGGGAGACCTGGAATGCTGCATAGTTCAAGGGGTCACAAAGAGCCAGACACAACTGAGAAACTACACTGACCTACGGAAAACCAAAGTTAAAGAAAAAAAGAGAGAAAAATGATGCTTAATGCATGCAAGCCACTCCAAATTAGGCTTATGCTTGTATTCTTAAAATAATCAAGAGACAATTCTTTCTGGTGATCTTAAAGATTTTCAGGGACATTTCCCTGGACCCCAGAAGCAGCCTGTCTACACAATAAGCAGCTTCTCCCAAGTCCACACATCAAGAAGCATCACTTCCATCTCTTCCCTTCCCAGTTTCCTTCACTGCAGGGAGATTCTTCACTGTCTGAGCCACCAGGAAATCCTTTGAAAAATTAGTGATCTCTCTATATATACACAGGTTGAAGCACAAGCTTAGCCATGGGCACCCACACATACACTTTCACAAGCTTTTCTCTTTTTAATGAATACTTTCCCCACATTTGTTAATCACCCACTACAAGTCTGATGAGAGAGTTAGCTGGTATCTATCTGTCATACTTCCCCTACTCAAATACTCACTAATGACCTTTTTATAACCTATTGTTACTCTGATCAACCTTGACTTTTTCAATACAAACAGTAACAACAAAACCATTACTTATGCCAGTTTACCACCCCTCCCCGGCCGAATTGATCTTACTGCTTGCCATACTAGCATCTAGATACTACTAAAGAACCTGAACTGTTCTTTGCTTCTACACATGAACATTTGATGGACTAAGTATGGAAGGTGGATATAGAAATTACAGCACCCAAAGCTAAGAAAATATTCCTATGTCCCTTCTTCTACTGAGTTAATGGATCTTGGATAACCTTTGTGGAAGATCAACAACAGTCCCTTGAAAATTGTCTCTTTTCCTTGAAAACATACTTGATACTTTGCCTATCCCTGGTGACACATCAGGACTGTAGTACACTTAAGAGTCTATGGTTTGAATCCGCAAGTTGCACTTCAAATCTTTGAAATGGATTGTCAGTGACTTCAGTGTTACACTTTGGGTGCAAACACCTATCAGATCAACAAATACTTTGGATGACTCATAAACCACCTTTCTACAATTTGGGGTATTATACCTGCTCCCCTGATTCAACTGCCAAATACCATAAACTGTATATGGATGAAAACATGTAAAAATCTATACTCATTTGGCCACAGAACCAAAATTTAGAGCTGACAAAGTCAGTGTACAGGCCTCCTGTACTCTTTTGAAACCTATTCTGCTCTCACACATTGACAGAAGCACATGGGAAATGGAGGCATAAGGATAATAGCATTACTAATGGCAAAGATTATGGAATATTCCAGACCCTGCAGATTACTGGTTCCTTTCTAACCTTGTCAACCAATCACCCTGGTTGTTTTAAGTTGGGTGGCAATGATGTATATAAACAGTGTGGATCTGAATGGTAAGGACAATGGGTACTTGGGTACCTGACTCCTTCTGCCACCCTAAAGGGCAGTCAAATGGAAAACCTGGTTCCTTTGTTCATTAATCTCTGCACCATAAACGTCTTAGTGCAAAAATGATAGACAATCTGCTGTATATCACAACTGTTAACTTTTTTTCAGTTTCCAGAAACTAATTGCCAGATTTTGGAGGTTGTAAATTAGAAGGACCATTTTATGTCTGTCCATGTTAGTGGAAAAAGAGTTCAGTTTTTCCCCCTATGCAAACTTTGAAAAAGCTGCAGTCACAAGTTGCAGCCTAGCCTCAGTTGTGCTCTAAAATTGACTTGTTTGAGCATTCTGACTACTCAATCAGAAAAAGCTTGTGCAATCATTTTCACAAAAAATGCTGCTTCTATATAAATCAAACAGGAAAAATTAATGTAAAACTTATGGAAAGTGAAGTTAACACTTTAGTCAGGTAAATGAAGCAAAGCTGTTTTATTGGACAAATCTATTCCCCGGAATGTGGAACTGTTTCAATAGAGTTTGGGGAAATGTACTTTCATTTGATTTGTTCTTTTCAGTTCCATCATCTTCATTGTAACCTACATTATTTTCTCTTCTTGCAGCTCTCTTAACACTTATCTACTGGCCCAATTTTGCTGTCCACAGCCACCAGCTTAGCTCTGAGTTCACAAAACTTCCAGGGAAGTTGCAGAGGCAGAAAATCTAGGGGATCAGAGTAGGTTTCTCAACACATAGCTTACTAACATGTTGACTCTTGAATTAAGTTGGCCTGGGAAGTGGTCAGTGTGGGGAAATGATCAAAAACAAAAGCACCACAGTCCTCTCCCATCCCCTTGAAAATGGGAAATAAGCTCATGTGACAGGTAGACAGCCCTGTGACAGGAGGCTAGAAAAGGTTCTTGTCCCTAGAGTTTGGGAATTCAAGGGTAAGAAAGGTACACAAACTAACAGTGACAGTTCTTCCTTAACATAATTTTCTAAGCTCAAACCTCTTTGTTGTGTTAAATCTGTTCAAAAGTCAAATATATTCAGCCTGCTTTGGTAATTTCAGGCATCCCATTTCTATGAGACTTCCTTATGCATGAATTAAATTACCTTATTTTTCCTGTCAATCTGTCTTAGGTGCACATAATTATTAGGTTAGCCAAAGGGACCTCAAACAGGGTAGGGAGGAACTTGCCCATCTACTTGTAGCTAGACAAGACCACTCATATTTACAGACTCAGAAAAGAGGTGAGAAGTGTCTAACTTTTCACCACAGGCTAATTTTCAGTCTCCAAGTGAACTGGATGGGAAAATGAAAATAACATACACAGTGAGGAAGGTATATATCCAAACCCCAGTGTATAATCTGCAAAGACTAGGACAGTTGTCTTCTTAAACTCATCTTTTATTGCTCTTCTCTATTCCCTAACCCTCCACTCCGAAGATTAAAAGAGAAGCATCTTGTGGCCACCCACATATCAGAACAGAGGCATCAGTGACTACATACTACATGAAAAAGAAAAATCTATACAAAAATAGTTCAGCAAAATAACCAAAAGAACTCAGTACAAACAGCACTCACAATTAAATATGAGGAGGAAAAACATCCTCTCCATTTACTGAATTCCAAAATTCAACCCCCAATTTTCAACAAAAAATTACAGGGCATGAAATGAATCAATTGTTTATCTGTCATTCACAGGTTAGATTAGCAAAATCAATAGAAACTGTGCATGAGAAAACCAAGTAGTTTAACTTCGCAGGCAAATGTTAAATCAAGGGTCACCCATATGCTCACATGACAAAGGAAATCATAGGCCAAGAATTAAAAGAACCAACATAGAAAGGTTTAACCAAACAGAGGCTCTCAAGAAAGAGACACAGATCTTTTAAATATAAACAAATACGATTTTTGGGACTGAAAAACTGGAGAATGCAGATTTAATACATCAACAGAGATATCAAAGGCACACAGAAGTACAGAGAAAAGTACATAGAAGAATCAGAAAATTTAAGTTAGTTTACTTGAAATCAGGGGTTTCCTCAATGATTCAGTGGGTAAAGAATCCACTCGGAATCAGGAGACACAGAAGATGCTGTTTCAACTTTTGGGTGAGGAAGATTCCTTGGAGGAGGAAATGACAGCTCACTCAAGTATTCCAGTCTGAGAAATCCCAAGGGCAGAGGAATCTGGCAGGCTACATTCCATGGGATAGCAAATAGTTGGATACAGCAGAGCAGCTAAGCACTAATTGAAATCATCCTTGGTAAGGAGCAAGAAGCAAACAACAACAATAATAATAATAAATGTAATGCAGACTACAAGATTAGCCAGACCTTGCTGAGCAGTCCAAGGCATACACAATGGCAGTCCCAAATGGAGAGGAGAGAGAGAATGGAGCAGAACAAGTGTTTCTAGAAAGCATGTCCCTCAGACTCTTCAAATATAGGAAAACATGTGAATCTACACATCAGTTTCTCCTTCAGTCACAATTCTCCCTTTCTGAAGTTCTCATGTTCTTTCAACAACACCTAATCTTCCCTGATGGCTTGGACAGTGAAGAATCTGCCTTTAATCAAGAAACTTGAGTTTGATCTCTAGTTCAGGAAGATCCCCTAGAGGAGAAAATGGCAACACATTCCAATATTATTACCTGGGAAATCCCATAGACTGAAGAACCTGGCAGGCTACAGTTGATGTGGTCACAAAGAGTCAAGCTAAAGCAGAATGACTAAAACTTAAACCTCTGGGTAAGATGTCTGACCCATAATTTGATATTCAATTCAGTTTGGTTCAGTTCACTCAGTCGTGTGACCCCATGAACCACAGCACGCCAGACCTCCCTGTCCATCACCAACTCCTGGAGTCCACCAAAATCCATGTTCGTTGAGTTGGTAATGCCACCCAAACATCTTATCCTCTGTTGCCCCCTTCTCCTCCTGCCCTCAATATTTCCCAACACCAGGGTCTTTTCCAATGAGTCAGCTCGTCGTATCAGGTGGCCGGAGTATTGGAGTTTCAACTTCAACATCAATCCTTCCAATGAACGAATTTGGTGTTCAGTATGATCTTAATGCTCAAAATTCTGCAAGCCAGATTCCAACAATACGTGAACCATGAAAATCCAGATGTTCAAGCTGGTTTTAGAAAAGGCAGAGGAATGTAAGATCAAATTGCCAACATTCACTGGATCATTAAAAAAGCATGAGAGTTCCAGACAAACTCTGCTTTATTTCTGCTTTATTTGACTATGCCATAACTTTGACTGTGTGGATCACAATAAACTGTGGAAAATCCTGAACGAGACCACCTGACCTGCCTCTTAAGAAATCTGTATGCAGGTCAAGAAGCAACAGTTAGAACTGGACATGAACAACAGACTGGTTCCAAATAGGGAAAAGAGTACATCAAGGCTATATATTGTTACCCTGCTTATTTAACTTATATTCAGAGTACATCATGAGAAATGTTGGGCTGGATGAAGCACTAACTGGAATCAAAATTACTGGGAGAAATATCAATAACCTCTGATATGCAGATAACACCCCCCTTATGGCAGAAAGTGAAGAAGAACTAAAGAGCCTCTTGATGAAAGTGAAAGAGGAAAGTGAAAATTTTGAGCTTAAAGCTCAACATTAAGAAATCTAAGATCATGGCATATGGTCCATCACTACATGGCAAATAGATGGGGAAACAGTGGAAACTGTGGCAGACTTTATTTTGGGGGCTCCAAAATCACTGCAGATGGTGACTGCAGCCATGAAATTAAAAGACACTTACTCCTTGGAAGAAAAGTTATGCTAGACTGCCGGAGCCTGCCGGCAAACGAACCGGTCACAGACGCAATCGCCGAAATACCTAAGAAATAAAGACTCGGAAAGATGGGGTTGAGAGGGACGGAGTCAGCTCTCGACTGAAACCGACAACTTTATTGAGGGGTAACATACATATATATGCTAACAGGACTCACTAAATTTAGATCAAGGACATGTATACGTGCAGAATCGCAGGCATTAGTCTTTGCTCAGGAATTTTATCTCAACTCTTTAAGACTAGCAGAGCAAGGGACTGGTGTCTTAGTATGATTACAATCAGTTAAAGATTACCTAAAGATTACCTAGACATAAACCATACACAGGAGCCTGACAATCTCATCAGGAAAATGGGTAAAAGGTCGCTACAGCAATTTCCTTGAGGGAGGTAAGAAAGGCCAACCTGAACTTTAACAAATCAGGGGTGGCGGGACAGAGAAGGACCTCTTGATCTCTCTCAGGGCCAAGAAGGAGCCTGAGCAGTCAGGCCCGCTCCCCGCACTAGACACCATATTAAAAATCAGAGACATTACTTTGCCAACAAAGGTCTGTCTAGTCAAGGCTGTGCTGGAAAACCAGTAGTCATGTATGGATGTGAGAGTTGGACTATAAAACTTTATAAGAATTGATGCTTTAAAAAAAAAAAAAGAATTGATGCTTTTGAACTGTGGTGTTGGAGAAGACTCTTGAGAATCTCTTGGACTGCAAGGAGATCCAACCAGTCCATCCTAAAGGAAATCAGTCCTGAATGTTCATTGGAAGGACTGATGTTGAAGCTGAAACTCCAATACTTTGGCCACCTGATGCGAAGAGCTGACTCATTTGAAAAGACCCTGATGCTGGGAAAGATTGAAGGTGGGAGGAGAAGGGGATGACAGAGGATGAGATGGTTGGATGGCATCACTGACTCAATGGACATGAGTTTGAGTAAACTCCAGGAGTTGGTAATGGACAGGGAGGTCTGGCATGCTGCGTTCCATGGGGTTGTAAAGAGTTGTTCATGACTGAACGACTGAACAGAACTGAACTTACTAATTGATCATACACCCCCTCTCACTGGACTACAGAAGGTCATTGACAAGAAACATTGTTTAACAAATTTCTCTTCATAGAAACACAAGCTCAAGTTCCTATCTGCTTGGCTGCTGCTTTATCTAAACTCATGAAGAATTGCTGCATGCATAATATCAGTTTAATAACCAATGCAAGAGTTAGGAAAGGGATAAGAATCAATTCCCTTCATTCCTGTACTAATATATATAGAACACTAAAAGTCAACCCCAAATTTTTCCTGACAGATGGAAAATTTCCTGATAGATACATTCTCCCAATTTGTTTGCCCTCTGTAGTCATAATTAATATTCTCATCTTAACCAGTGATATTATTCCTCCTTGGAGATTTCTGTAATGCATGAGTATTCTTGTTTCCAAATGTGTGTCACTGTTAACTATACCTGAAATAAAGCATTTCTTGTTGTTCACAAAGACAACGGAACTCATTAAAAAAAGGTCACAACTCCAGATTGGTAGAAGCATTCAATCCAAGAATGAAAAAGTGTCAAATTCACATGCAAATCAAAAAAGACACAAAAACTTAAAAAAATAATTAAGTGAATAAGACCAACAAAATTCATGCATATTGAACAGGTACATGAAAAGAATGAGATAGCTACAACAACAGAGCTGTGCATATAGGCACAGGCATGGATGCAACATCAAAGAGAGGAAGGCATAGACAGATCCACAGGAAGATAATCAATTCCTTTCAGAGAATGATAGTTTATGGGCAAACACAACATAGGCATGAAATCTTCATTATAAACAGGGGGAAGTATGAACATGCCCACAGACAAGGAAACAAATGAGGCTCAGAGTGATTGAGCCAGGATGTTTGTGAATCTAAGCAATCTGCCAAATCTCACATGCATTGATATCCAGTGGAAGAAAACCATTACCGAAGTCCAAATGTGCAGTCAAATCTACTAGCACCTACACTTTAGGGCCCAAGTAAAAGTTCTAATGATACTGGGATACAAATCATGCCAAATTTCCAGAGAATGGCAACCAAGTCAACCACCCACAATTACATTTTACTACCTGATCCATGAATATCTCTGCACGCTTCACTCTAGGACTGTTTAGAACTAAACCTACACTTTGTAGTGAAGCACTGGCAGGAGATATTAGGTGCTGGGGGATGCCATCTCAAACTTTTGTCTTTAAGTTCTTTGCAAGACCTTACTAAAAATTCTGAATGTACATAAATACTTTGGTGTGTCTAAAATGATCTCAATCTAACATCCCCAAAACCATGCACCGATATGCCATTTCACTCCCACTGCAGAGTTATTAGAGAATAGCTTGTGTTGTTGCTTTATATATATATTTTTATCACCCTGAGGGAGCCCCAAGGATTCTTTGAAGTTTACAGATTAAGAAACTGAGAAGACATGTTTCCATAGTGTTTCTGGGCTGGTTGTGAGGACAGTACCCAGAGACAGCCAAGTCTTGACTTCTGGAACTTCAGATGCTCCTCTGTAGAAGGGACAAAGGGGTGTAGACATTCAAATGCAAATGCTCACACTGAGCAGCAGATCTAATTCAGTGCACCTTGAATGCGACACCCATAAACCCATAAACTTTGGCATTCAACCCTTTGTCCTGGAAGAGGTACTGCTTTTGGGAGAAGCCTATTCCATGAAAGTAGGCTCCCAAAATAGGAGAGTGAGAACCCCATGTGGGACAGAAATATCACCCTCATGCATGCCCAGGTTGAAACCATTGTATCTGGGATGAGAGTAGAACACCATGGGACAAATGTTGAACTCTCCTGGTTTCATTTGTGATAGTCTGTCCATTTCCTGGTCCAGAGGTGGATGTGTTTCTGGGAAGTACTCATCTACTTGGCAAGGACCACTCTAGGCACTCACCAGTTCCTGAGAGAGCTCTGCACGTTCCTGGGAAGGCTCCAGATGTTCCCCTTGGCCCTTGGATCACAGAGTACTGACAAACCCCCAGTTAAATGACACTGCCCTTGAGGCTGAAAACAGTCTGTACCTAGCCATTGAGCAAGGAAGAGGGGCCCTCACGAGAGGGTTCATGAGAAAAATGTTGATAATTCTGGAACTGGGCCTGATAGAGGGTCATGGGGAAAGAGTTTAGGCCTTCCTGGAAATGGGGATATTAATCACTGAGCCATCGTGGGACCCAGAGCACATGGTTGGGTAGGCTGGCCCTTACCTGTTTAACATCCCCAATCTCCTCACTTCTGCCCCTGCACACTGTACCTTAGCTGAATTTCTGGAAAAAAAAAAAAAAAAAAGAGTTCACATAAGCTCAGACATATATAATGGGACCTCCTTTTGTTTGCTTGTTTGTTTTCTGACAATTTACTTTTTCCCCTGGTCACTTTTGCCAGAAACTAACGTTCTCACTTCCTTCCCACCCATCTCTCTCTCCATAGCCACAGCCCCTCCACATATATTATACCTCCATATCCTAAGCTAAGATGTTGCCTGGAATCCTAGCTCTGGGAAGCTAACTGTCTCAGCAAAAGACCACGTAATCATATATACAAGGAGGCTATCTGGTTCATAGGAAACTGAATGTTAAGGCTTTTTCTTTGTTCTATACTATTCAACTGTCTGATGACATCCAACAGAGAGGATACTTGGAGTACCACCATCCAACAAAGCTGAGCTCCATTTCCATTGCTGTTCCTTGTTCACCAGGTACTTTCCATGAACTTCCACATGGAAATGAACTTACACATGCCCTTGTAAAATTAATAGACCCACTGCAATGGTCCCTTTTCTTATTTCTTATTTCTCCTTCATCTCCAACCCCCACCCCACAGAAAGAACTGTGTCCTCTGTCACAATCCCAAAGTACGATTTAACCCCCCCTGTACAACTCTCCACGGACTGGTAATTGCCACACAGTAACCTGAGAAGCCAACATGGAGCTGAACAGGGACCTGAGTCCCTGCCCGAACAATACACAGATACACAATTGATGCTGTTTATTTATCTTTTGTTATTATTCCAGGTTTACTGGAGTCTCCCTTTCTATATGTCTCACCTCCAGACCACTCTTTGTTACTTTCCAGTGCATGAGAACTATGCTGACCATTGATTTTCATGTGGAACAACTTAGGTTTTCTTTTTTGTTTTTTGTGTGTTTTTGTTTGTTTGTTTGTTTTGTTTTTCCATTGATTTTTATTAGCTGGAGACTAATTACTTTACAATATTGTAGTGGGTTTTGCCATACATTGACATGAATCAGCCATGGATTTACATGTATTCCTCATCCCCATCCCCCCTCCTGCCTCCCTCCCCACTGCATCCCTCTGGGTCTTCCCAGTGCACCAGCCCGAAGCACTTATCTCATGCATCCAACCTGGGCTGGTGATCTGTTTCACCCTTGATAATATACATGTTTCAATATTGTTCTCTCAAAACATCCCACCCTCGCCTTCTCCCATAGAGTCCAAAAGTCTGTTCTATACATCTGTGTCTCTTTTCATTAGTATACTGTATTGGTCTTTATCTTTCTGGCTTATCTCACTCTGTATAATGGGCTCCAGTTTCATCCATCTCATTAGTATTGATTCAAATGAATTCTTTAAGGAAGCTGTGGTAGATATACACCATGGAATATTACTCAGCCATTAGGTTTTCTATTTTAAGTAAAGAGGGATATTTCTCAAAATCATGTTTCTCAAAATCAGGTGATTCCTTTGAACACAGAAACAGACATAAAAACCTATCCTCTCTGAACAACACTAAAAACTGCTTTAATTTTTCAAGTCAGTTACAGGGAGAGAGAGTCTGTGATCTCTTAAATTTCCTCTAAGCACATACTTAAGAAAAAACATTCACTGTAGCATAATTTACAATAGATGGGACACGGAAGCAACCTAGATGTCCATCAGCAGACAAATGGATACAGAAGTTGTGGTATATACACACAATGGTATCTTACTCAGCTATAAAAAGAAATGCATTTGAGTCAGTTCTAATGAGATGGATGAATATATAGGCTATTATACTGAGTGAGGTAAGTCAGAAAGAGAAAGAGAAACACTATATGCTAATGTATATATATGGAATTTAGAAAGATGGTACTGATGATCCTACATGCAGGGCAGTAGATAGAATATAGACGTGAAGAATAGACTTTTGGAATCAATGGGGGAAGGCAAGAGTGGGATGATTTGAGAGAATAGCACTGAAGCATATACATTACCATATGTAAAACAGATAACCAGTGTGAATTCAATGCATGAGGCAAGGCACCGAAAGTCAGTGCTCTGAGACAACCTAGGTGGGGAGGGAGGTGGGAGCAGGATTCAGGATGCAGGGGGACACTTTTATACCTATGGCTCACTCATGTTTGACAACATATGGCAGAAACCAACCACTATTATAAAGTACTTATCTTCCTACTAAAATCAATTAATTCACAAAACTACTATCTTACCATATGTAAAATAGATGCAAAATACCATATGTAAAATAGATCTTACCATATGTAAAATAGATGACCAGTGTAAGTTGGATGCTTGAGTTGAGGCATCAAAAGTTAGTATTTGTAACAACCTACATCTAGAGGAGGTGGGAGTGGGGTTCAGGATGGCAAGGGGTGGGGGACATGTGTATACCTATGGCTGATTCATACTGATGTATGGTAAAAACATCACAAGATTGTAAAGTAATTATCCTCCAATTAAAATAAATAAATTAACAGAAAGGATCTTCTTCATAATACCTCACAATGGCCCGTATTCTCAAAATTACTGTTATAGGTGAAAGAGATGCAAAATAGAAAAGCTAAGTGTGATAATAAAAAACGAAGCAGATGATGGACAGTGGGTTACAGTCTTGCACAAAGGAGACTTACAGACCTTTGTCATGAGAATAGCATACTATTTGGTATGATATGACTAAATATAAATTAGCATAACTAAATGCAACATAACTAAATATAAGCAACAGAGTTGGTGAGTCTTAAGAGTGTACAAACAAAAATACGTGCAACATTCTCTGCGTGCCTTAATATATTAGAAACCACCATCACCACATTTCATCAACATCACTTGCATGCCTTTCAATGAAAAACAAATCTTAGCTGTTTACCACTCTTTTCTTAGCTCAGAATAGGAAACATCTCACATAATTCACCTGATTCACTTGTTTAAGGAATACACTAGATATATATCTGAAAAGAAGCAGCTTTCCCCCAAATAAAGCAGTTCTATTCTGTGTGAGTCCCTCCCCCCCCTTTCCTGATTTCAATTAATAGAAACAAGTCTGATTTTTTTTTTAATAGTTTCTTTTTTCATTTATTTTTATTAGTTGGAGGCTAATTACTTTACAATATTGTAGTGGGTTTTGTCATACATTGACAAGAATCAGCCATGGAGGTACATGTGTTCCCCATCCCAATACCCACTCCGACCTCCCTCTCCATCTGATTCCTCTGGGTCTTACCAGTGCACCAGGCCCGATCACTTGTCTCATGCACCCAACCTGGGCTGGTGAACTGTTTCATCATAGATAATATACAAGTTTCGAGGCTGTTCTCTTGAAACATCCCCTCCTTAACCTTCTCCCACAGAGTCCAAAAGTCTGTTCTGTACATCTGTGTCTCTTTTTCTGTTTTGCATATAGGGTTATCATTACCATCTTTCCATATAAATATAAACACATATAAATTCATATAAATTCCATATAAACACATATAAATTCCATATATATGTGTTAGTATGCTGTAATGATATTTATCTTTCTGGCTTACTTCACTCTGTATAATGGGCTCCAACTTCATCCATCTCATGAGAACTGATTCAAATGAATTCTTTTAAAGTCTGAGTAATAATCCATGGTGTATATGTACCACAGCTTCCTTATCCATTCGTCTGCTGAAGGGCATCTAGATTGCTTCCATGTCCTGGTTATTATAAACAGTGCTGAGATGAATATTGGGGTGTACGTGTCCCTTTCAGATCTAGTTTCCTCGGTGTGTATGCCCAGAAGTGGGGTTGCTAGGTCATATGACAGTTCTATTTCCAGTTTTTTAAAGAAAACTCCACACTGTTCTCCATAGTGGCTGTACTAGTTTGCATTCCCACCAACAGTGGGAACTGATTGCTTGTAGACTTTTGGATAGCAGCCACCCTGACTGGCGTGTAATGGTACCTCATTGTGGGTTTAATTTGCATTTCTCTGATAATGAGTGATGTTGAGCATCTTTTCATGTGCTTTTTACCCATCTGTGTGACTTCTTTGGGGAAATGTCTGTTTAGTTCTTTGACCCATTTTCTGATTGGGTCATTTGTTTTTCAGGAATTGAGCTTCAGGAGTTGCTTATATATTTTTGAGATTAATCCTTTGTCTGTTGCTTTCTTTGCTATTATTTTCTCTGAATCTGAGGGCTGTATTTTCACCTTGCTTATAGTTTCCTTTGTTGTGCAAAAGCTTTTAAGTTTCATTAGGTCCCATTTGTTTATTTTTGCTTTTATTTCCAATATACTGGAAGGTCGGTCATAGAGGATCCTGCTGTGATACATGTTGCAGAGTGTTTTGCCTATGTTCTCCTCTAGGAGTTTTATAGTTTCTGGTCTTACATTTAGATCTTTAATCCATTTTGATTTTATTTGTGTGTATGGTGTTAGAAAGTGCTCTAGTTTCATTCTTTTACAAGTGGTTGACCAGTTTTCCCAGCACCATTTGTTAAAGAGGTTGTCTTTTTTTCATTGTATATCCTTGCCTCCATTGTTGAAGATAAGGTGACCATAGGTTCGTGGATTTATCTCTGGGCTTTCTATTCTGTTCCATTGATCTATATGTCTGTCTTTGTGCCAGTACCATACTGTCTTGATGACTGTGGCTTTGTAGTAGAGTCTGATGTCAGGCAGGTTGATTTCTCCAGTTCCATTCTTCTTTCTTAAGATTACATTGGCTATTTGAGGTTTTTTGTATTTCCATACAAATTGTGAAATTATTTGTTCTAGTTCTGTGGAAAACACCGTTGGTAGCTTGATGGGAATTACATTGAATCTATAGATTGTTTTGGGTAGTATAGCCATTTTGACAATATTGATTCTCCCTATCCATGAACACGGAATGTTTCTCCATCTGTTTGTGTCCTCTTTGATTTATTTCATCAGTGTTTTATAGTTTTATATGTATAGGTCTTTTGTTTCTTTAGGTAGATATACTCCTAAGTATTTTATTCTTTTTGTTGCAGTGGTGAATGGTATTGTTTCCTTAATTTCTCTTTCTGTTTTCTCATTGTTAGTGTATAGGAATGCGAGGGATTTCTGTGTGTTAATCTTATATCCTGCAACTTTACTATATTCGTTGATTAGCTCTAGTAATTTTCTGGTAGAGTCTTTAGGGTTTTCTGTGTAGAGGATCATGTCACTTGCAAACAGTGAGAGT
The DNA here is from genome assembly GCF_023699985.2 of Odocoileus virginianus. Lineage (NCBI taxonomy): Eukaryota > Metazoa > Chordata > Mammalia > Artiodactyla > Cervidae > Odocoileus > Odocoileus virginianus. The sequence goes on from NW_027224357.1 coordinate 357,196, forward strand.
TTCACTTCTTCTTTTACTATCTGGAATCCTTTTCCTTCTTTTTCTGCTCTGATTGCTGTGGAAAAAACTTCCAAAACTATGTTGAATGGTAGTGGTGAGAGTGGGCATCCTTGTATTGTTCCTGATTTCAGGGGAAATGTTTTCAAATTTTCACTATTGATGGTAATGCTTGCTGTGGGTTTGTCATATATAGCTTTTATTATGTTGAGGTATGTTCCTTCTATTCCTGCTTTCTGGAGAGTTTTAATCATAAATGGGTGTTGAATTTTGTCAAAGGCTTTCTCTGCATCTATTGAGATAATCATATGGTTTTTACCTTTCAATTTGTTAATGTAGTGTATTTACATTGATTGATTTGCAGATATTAAAGAATCCTTGCATTCCTGGGATAAAACCTATTTGGTCATGGTCTATGATTTTCTTAATATGTTGTGGGATTCTGTTTGATAGAATTTTGTGAAGGAGCTTTGCATCTATGTTGATCAGTGATATTGGCCTGTATTTTTCTTTATTTGTGCCATATTTGTATGGTTTTGGAATTAGGGTGATGGTGGCCTCATAGAATGAGTTTGGAAGTTTACCTTCTGCAATTTTCTGGAAGAGTTTGAGTAGATAGGTGTTAGCTTTTCTCTAAATTTTTGGTAGAATTCAGCTGTGAAGACGTCTTGTCCTGGGCTTTTGTTTGCTGTAAGATTTCTGATTACAGTTTTGATTTCCTTGCTTGTGATGGGTCTGCTAAAATCTCTTTCTTCCTGGTTCAGTTTTGGAAAGTTATACTTTTCTAAGAATTTGTCCATTTCTTCCAAGTTGTCCATTTGGTTGGCATAGAGCTGCTGGTAGTAGTCTCTTACGATCCTTTGTATTTCTGAGTTGTCAGTTGTGATCTCTCCATTTCCATTTCTAATTTTATTGATTTGGTTCTTCTCTGTTTGTTTCTTTATGAGTCTTGCTAATGGTTTGTCATTTTCTTTTTTATTTTTTCAAAAAACCAGCTTTTAGCTTTGTTTGTTTTAACTATGATCTCTTTAGTTTCTTTTGCATTTATTTGTGCCCTAATTTTTAAGATTTCTTTCCTTCTACTAACCATGTAGTTCTTCATTTCTTCCTTCTCTTGTGGCTTTAGGTGTAGAGTTCCGTTATTTATTTGATTTTATTCTTGTTTCTGAGGTAAGCCTGTAATGCTATGAACTTTCTCCTTAGCACTGCTTTTACAGTGTCCCACATGTTTTGGGTTGTTTTGTTTTCATTTTCATTCATTTCTATGCATATTTTGATTTATTTTTTTATTTCTTCTATGACTTGTTGGTTATTCAGGAGCGTGTAATTTAGCCTCCATATGTTTGAATATTTAACTTTTTTTTTTCTTGTAATTGAGATCAAGTCTTACCACACTGTGGTCAGAAAAGATGACTGGAATGATTTCAAATTTTTTGAATTTTCCAAGACTAGATTTATGGCCCAGGATGTGATCTATTCTGGAGAAGGTTCCGTGTGCACTTGAGAAAAAGGTGAAGTTGATTGTTTTGGGGTGAAATGTCCTATAGATGTTAATTAGATCTATCTAGTCCATTGTGTCATTTAAAGTTTGTGTTTCCTTGTTAGTTTTATGTTTAGTTGATCTATCCATAGTTGTGAGTGGGGTATTAAAGTCTCTCACTATTATTGTGTTACTATTGATTTCCTCTTTCATACTCATTAGTGTTTGCTTTACATATTGCAGTGCTCCTATGTTGGGTGCATATATATTTATAATTGTTATATTTTCTTCTTGGATTGATTCTTTGATCATTATGTAGTGTCCTTCTTTGTCTCTTTTCACATCCTTTATTTGAAAGCCTATTTTATCTGATATGAGTATTGTGATTCCTGCTTTCTTTTGTTCTCTGTTTGTGTGAAATATTTTTTTCCAGTCCTTCACTTTTAGTCTGTATGTATCTCTTGTTTTTAGGTGGGTATCTTGTAGACAGCATATATAAGGGTCTTGTTTTTGTATCCATTCAGCCAGTCTTTGTCTTTTGGTTGGGGCATTCAACCCATTTACATTTAAGGTTATTATTGATAGGTGTGGTCCCATTGCCATTTACTTTGTTGTTTTGGGTTCACGTTTCTAAAACCTTTCTGTGTTTCCTGTCTAGAGAAGATCCTTTAGCATTTGCTAAAGAGCTGGTTTAGTGGTGCTGAATTCTCTCAGCTTTTGCTTGTCTGTAAAGCTTTTGAATTCTCTTTCGTATCTGAATGAGATCCTTGCTGGGTACAGTAATGTAGGTTGTAGATTATTCTCTTTCATACTTTAAGTATGTCCTGTCATTCCCTTCTGGCCTGGAGGGTTTCTATTGATAGATCAGCTGTTACCCTTATGGGAATCCCTTTGTGTGTTATTTGTTGTTTCTCTCTTGCTGCTTTTAATATTTGTTCTTTGTGTTTAATCTTTATTAATTTGTCTAATATGTGTCTTGAGGTGTTTTGCCTTGGGTTTATCCTGTTTGGGACTCTCTGGGTTTCTTGGACTTGGTTGGCTATTTCTTTCCCCATTTTAGGGAAGTTTTCAGCTATTATCTCTTCGAGTATTTTCTCATTACCTTTCTTTTTGTCTTCTTCTTCTGGGACTCCTATGATTCGAATGTTGGGGTGTTTCACATTGTCCCAGAGGTCCCTGAGGTTGTCCTCATTTCTTTTGATTTTTTTTTTCTTTTTACCTCTCTGCTTCATTTATTTCCATCATTTTATCTTCTACCTCACTTATCCTATCTTCTGTCTCCATTATTTTACTCTTAATTCCCTCCAGAGTGTTTTTTACCTCATTTATTGCATTACTCATTTTTAATTGACTCTTTTTTATTTCTTCTAGGTCTTTATTAAACATATTCTCGCATCTTCTCAATCTTTATCTCCAGGCTATTTGTCTGTAACTCCATTTTGTTTTCAAGATTTTGTATCATTTTTATTATCATTATTCTCAATTCTTTTTCAGGTAGATTCCCTATCTCCTCTTCTTTTGTTTGGCTTGGTGGGCATTTCTCATGTTCCTTTACCTGTTGGGTATTTCTCTGCCTTGCATCTTGTTTAGATTGCTGTGTCTGGAGTGGGCTTTCTGTATTCTGGAGGTATACTAGTTCCTTTCTATTGTGGAGGTTTTACCCAGTGAGTACGGTTGGACGATTGGTTTGTAAAGATTTCCTAGTTAAGGAAGCTTCCGTTGGTGTTCTGGTGCATGGAACTGGATTTCTTCTCTCTGGAGTGCAGTGGAGTGCCCAGTAATGAGTTTTGAGATGGATCTCTGTGTTAGGTGTGACTTTGGGCAGCCTGTATGTTGACGTTCAGGGCTATGTTCCTGTGTTGCTGGAGAATTTGTGTGGTATGTCTTGCTTTGGAACTTACTGGCTCTTGGGTGGTGGTTGGTTTCAGTGTAGGTATGGAGGCTTTTGTATGATCTCTTATTACTTAATGTTCGGTGTAGTCAGGAGTTTTCTGGTGCTCTCAGATTTTGGGCTTAAGTCTCCTGCCTCTTTATTTCAGTTTTATTCTTCCAGTAGTCTCAAGACTTCTCCAACTATACACCACTGATAATAAAACTTCTAGATTAATGGTGAAAATATTATCCTCCATGAGGGACACCCAGAGAGGTTCACAGAGTTACATGAAGAAGAGAAGAGGGAGGAGGGAGATAGAGATGAGCAGGAGGAGAAAAAGTGTGACTCAAGAGGAGAGAGATCGATCTACACAGTTGTCTGTTCCCAGAGTGTTCTCCATAGCCCAGACACCCACAAAGATTCACAGAATTGTATTGGGAATAGAAGGGGAAAGGTGGAAATAGACGTGTTCTGAGGTAGAAAATGGAGAGTCAAAAGTGGGAGAGAGTAATCGACACATTCCCGAGTAAAAATGGGAACTTAATATTGGCTTCTTAAATGTCCAAAATTTATATCACATACTGAAAAACAAAGATTAGAAATCTAGAGTAGAGGTTAGGCTCTTAAAAATACAATATTAAAAACAGAAACATAAGCACAATAAATTTAGAAATATATACGAAATTCGGTTTAAAAATAGGGCTTCTTTTTTTTTTGCAAGGTTATTGTGAAATGAAAATGCAAATTAAGGAGTAGTAGAGGCATAATAGAGGACTTTAAAAGGAAACAAGAGAAAAAGAAAAATGAAAAAAAAAGAAAAAAATTCCTAATTAAAAAAAAATCATAAAAATCTATGAAAATGAACGTTAAGGAGTAATGAGGGAGTAATAGGGAATTTTCAAAGAAAATAAAGAAAAAATTGAAAAGAAAAAAATATTTTTTAATTTAAAAAAAAGTAAAAATATATCTAGGAATTTCTCTGGAGCTGTTGCGGTCAGTGTGGGTTCAGTTCAGTTTCAGATAGCTCCTCATTCCAGCTTACACTTCTCGATATCTATAGGCCCCTTCCGGTGTAGTCAGTGTTCTCTACAGGGATTTTAATCTGTTGCACCGGTCCCTTCTGAAGCAGTTCCCTTTGTTTATTTGGCTTCTGTTTGCCGGTCTCTTCAGTGCCTAATTTCTGCCCTGACACAGGCGGGCGGAGGTGGTCTCTTGTTCAGGTTGCTAGTTCTGTCACGCTGCGGGGAGGGAGGAGCACTGCTTTCCCCGTCTACACTGCTCAGGCTCCCGGCTGCTCTATATGGAGCGTGCCCTGTGCTGCGCGCGGTTCCAGCCCTCGGGTGTTCCACAAAAGCATGGACTCGACTGCACCTGTGTTTTATGCCTTCCCCGGCCCAAGCAGCTCAGGCAGCCAGGACCTTGACGGGTGCACTCTCCCTGGGTGTGGCACGCCTTCTCCCCTCCGCATCCCCAACCCCAGTCCCCGCCTGTGCTGGTCAGGTGTGTGCACCTGTGTCTAGCTGCGACCCTCCCAGCCGATGTCAGCCATCCAGAATCTCAGGAAGTCTTTGGTTAGAAACTGGAGGCCTGCTTGCAGTGTGGTAGGGGATGCTTGGGGCAGAGCCTGCCCCTTCCCCTTCCCCCCCTGCCTCTGCTGTGGCTGGGCCAGTCCGCAGCCATCTAGCTCCTCTGGACTTGCTCAGTCCCTTTGTTCTGCAAACGGCTGGAACTGTGTTTGGGCTGGTTAATTTTCTCTCTCTCTTTTGCTGTCCCACAGTTTAAGTTGGTAACTCACAAAAGCCTCCCTCTGATTGCCCTCAGGGCACTCAGGCCCGGTCCTTACCCTAAGCAATGCCGCCCGCTCCTCTCCGTTCCGCCCCCACTTGCTGGTGGCGGATGCAGGCGTCTGGGGTACTTTTCTTCTGGGAGTTGCTTTTGGGCTCATAATCTGTGGGCTTTATTTATTTTCCCCTCCCAGTTAGGTTGCCCTCCAAGATTCAAAAACTTCCCTCAGACCTGCCAGTGTGAGGTTTTCCTGGTGTTTGGAAACTTCCTCTATTAAGACTCCCTTCCCAGGATGTATCTCCGACCCTAGCTCTTTTCTCTCTTTTTATCTTTTATATTTTGTCCTACCTCCTTTTGAAGACAATGGGCTGCTTTTTTTTGGCACCTGATGTCCTCAGTTAACGATCAGAAGTTGTTTTGTGAAGTTTGCTCTCCATTAAATTGCTCTTTCGATGAATTTGTGGGGGAGAAAGTGGTCTCCCTGTCCTATTCTTCCACCATCTTGGCTCCTCCCCCTGTTTTTTTTTTTTTTTAACCTTCCTCACTTTACATAATTAAAATGATGGGAAACAGCCCAAGCAAGTCAACATCTGCCCAATGACATCTACTGCTTATAAGAAAGCAAGCATAGTGGCCAACAGCCATAAGCCCCCAAACGCTCAAAACAGAAACTTTTCCCCTGAAATGTGAATGATGGCTCTCAGACCACTCTGCAGAAGCACCACGTGTAAGACAGACACCACAGACACACAGAGTTCTGCCCTAGGAAGAACTCTCAAGGAGGGGAGGGAGAGATGAGGGGAGGGGGGAGGGAGGGAGGGAGGGGAGAAGGGGTGAGATGGGAGGGAGAGGGAGAGAAGAGGAGGGGAGGGGAATATGGGGAGGGGAGAAGGCGGAGAGGGAAGGGGAGAGGGAGGGAAACATCTCCAGTAAGACAGATATCCCCCTGAACTCACAGAGTTTCTGTCCCAGGAAGAGCTCTCCAGGTGGGGAAGAGGGTGGTAAGAGGGAAGAGAGGGAGAGAAGGGGGAAGGAGAGAGGGGGGAAGACGAGAAGTGAGGGAGAGAAGGGGGAGAGGGAGAAGGGAGGGAAGGGGGAGAAAGGAGAGAAATGGGAGAACTAATGGGAGGGGGAGAAGGGAGACGGGAAGGAGAGAGTGGGAGAAGGGAGAGGAATTTAAGAAGAGACTGAAGGTGGGGTTTTTGGCTTGGAATAACAATTCAGAGATGTGCAACTGAGACAGCTTTAAATCTGAGTGGCCTTGGAAACAGGCTGCTTCATCTACCTCAAGATTTCCTAGTTCAAATCTCTTTTTCAGTACAGTTTTCCATGGCAATGCTCTCATGTCACTCTGCATTTCATGGAGTCTTAATTTCTTTGCAAGTGAAATAAATGACTAAGGTTCCTGGAACCACTCATGTCAGTGCCCAGGTCCTGGTCTCCTCACCTGTCCTCCTCCCAGTTACCTCTTGAGCCTTTCTTCTCACATAGTACTGTAAAGGATTGCTCCTTAATGATGATCTGTTAGGAAAAGGAGCAAGATCAATATCATTCTTGCCAGACCCCAAACTTTTCCATGTGCCACCAAGAACTCAAACATCAATCATCAATGTTTCAGAGCCCCAGTGGGTCCCCACCTCAGCAATCCTGCTAGATCCTGCAAGTTGTTGTCAGAGAAGCAGTGGAAGATGTTAATGCTGCTGTTGTGCCTGTGGCTGTATGCCTCATGTTCAAATATCTGGTACCATTGAACTGAAGTGGAAAAAGATGTTCAGTAATCTGCAGTAAAAGGAGTTTTGGAGAAGAGCCTAAACACATTCCAAGTTAAACTTGCCCCTTTCTGCCCCTGCTCTGCAAATGAGATACTTCTTAACAATCACTTCCTTCTGGAAATATCTGTTATTCCAAAAGAAAGTGATCTTCCAGCAATCAGTGGGTTATCTGAATTCTTCCACCTGCCAGGACAAAGTGGAACAGACAGAAATTAAACCTCTTTACAGAAGAGCTGTCCTTTCCTGTTTTCAAGTGTAAATCATTTTCCCCTCACCTCCCCAGTCACCTCCCTTCACAATATCAGTGCCTGCAGCTTTACCTTCAAGTTGGTCATATAGTTAAGCATGTCTGCATCTAGGTCGCTCATCATGGCTGACATTTGGTGGTGGTTCACATACTGCTTTAAGCCAATGAGGCTCTAGATGCTTGAGGTGAAAGGGCTGGAACAGCAAAGCTGTCATAAATAGCAGCCCGGTATTGTCTAACTTCAACTTGTTATTAGTAACTAGTCACATCGCATCAATGCAGACTGTATGAAGGCCCAATAAGCCCCAAACCTGTGCATATTAATGCACTAACACAAGGGCATTCTATTCCTAACAGGTAGGCACTAAGATCTATCTCATCTTCCTAAAAATAGCTTATTTCCAGAAAACAAACACTCCTAGCTATAACTAGCATGAGCATTTAGAAATCCCAACCTCATCCCCAAATTCATTCAGTGTTTTGTAGACTTGTGTAGCTGACAACCATTTTCTCTGAAGAGTTCCTGGTGCTAATGAAAATTCTGATTCAGACCCCTGCAAGTAAAGCCAAAGTATCAATTTGTACTAATGAGACTAGCAAGGACATCACCCATAGTATCAGGAACATATTTGCAGGACTGTAGCCAATACCCATAATCCAACAAATCAGCTCTGTACCAAAACTTCCAGATCTGTTAAAATGCTTTTGTATTAGCCCAGAAAAAACAAATTTCACAAGCACTGCAGGAGGGATATAATTTTAACCCAGAAAACATGGCCTCCCAGATGATGCCACTTCTGTGTTCTAGATGGAGGGCCCACCTCTGACAGATCTTGTGTTTCAGTGGAGGGTAGGCCCATTGGACTTTCTTATTCACAGGATTCATATACACCTCCAGTGCTAACAGCACCTCCAGGAAGGGCCGGTCACTCAGGAATCAGAGCCTTGGATGTTCCTGGCCCTGCTTATCCAGCTTTTCTTCTTGCTCCTCTTAGGACATCTGCTCCTGCTCCTCGACCACCACCACCTCTACTTCCTCCATGATGTCTTCCACCAGCAGCTTGAACTCCTGCCCAATACCCATGCAACTTCTCTATCCTCCAGGACCCACCTTCCTCCCCTGCCTCCTTCCTGAAGAGGAGTCCTTCTCACCTGGCATGCCTCTTGGGGCCTGCATTGTTCCCACTGCCCCTACTGTGCTGGCAGGCCCCAGGGCCCCTGCCCCCTGAAAACCTCGGCTCACAACTAAGAAGATCCAGGGTCCCAGGTTGCTCCTGCCTTCCTCTGGCCTCATCTCACTCTCCACATTGCCCTGGCCATGAGCCCCAGCTATGAAGGGGTTGGACACAGAAGTACAGCAGGTGGCTCACAGGCTGCAGTTACTCTGCACCAACTACTGGTTACTTGTCTGTAGCAGGGAAGGTAAGACATGCAGGCACAGAGCCTTGTAACATCATGCATATCTAACAGATTGGTGGGAAGGGACTGACTTCTACAACCTGACCTCTAGACCCTGTCATTGAACCAATCAAATGGGCTCCAAAACCATTTCACAATGGGACACACCCCTAAGCTTCCAGTATTAGCTCAACACAAAGCATGTGACATGGAAGCTATTTGCATGACCAACAGTTCAAAAGTGCCTGACCCGCAACTAGGGAAGTCAAGCCATTTGCAAGGTGAAGGCAAAGAACCTGATGCTGTAAACCTCCTCAAGCTTGAAATTGCCTCTGGGGCAGCAGTCAACCTGGAGAAGGAAGTGTCAACCCCACTATAGTATTCTTGCCTAGAGAGTCCTATGGATGGAGGAGCCTGGTGGGCTGCTGTCTATAGGTCACACAGAGTATGACATGACTGAAGCAACTTAGTGTGCATGCATGCATTGGAGAAGGAAATGCTAAGCCACTCCAGTATTCTTGCCTGGAGAATCCCAGGGACAGAGGAGCCTGGTGGACTGCAGTCTACGTGGTCAGACAGAGTCAAACACGACTGAAGCGACTTAGCAGCAGCATCAGGCAACCACTTGTTCTCAGGAGTCCACACAGCAGACAGGGTTACTGGTAACATCAGGGATAAAGATGCTCAGATCCAACCTATAAGCCATGGAGAGGGTGTGGGGTCACACATTGACCTCACTGTGGCTCAGCTGCTGCAGAGTCCATTCCTAAACTTGTGCCATAGGCTACAGCAGTGTCAGGAATGCAGCCATCCTTGAGGAATAATGTGTGGCTTTTTAATGAAATTCATTATTTTACAAGCATTTACTTTCTTAATGTAGGTATCAAGAATTATTTTACATTTTTCAATTGAACTGCACTTAGTGGTTTGGAGAGCATGCTATTTTTTTCTTGTTTCATAGTTTTTATTTTCCAAATATTGTGCTTACCTTTTTGTTGATGGTATGTGCTTGAGTCCTCTTACAGTTTCAATATTTAGCAAAATAAAATTAATTTTTCAAAATAATGTGAAGGCAAGGGATTATCTTAAAACTTAGTTTATTCATGACATATATTCCTAGGTTATACAGGGTCTTAATTTTCTTTAATGTTGTTTAACATTTTTATTACTTATAGTTTGAATAGATTAGCCCTGCCTTATATTTGTAGTGAGTTATAAAATTCTTTGCAGTATAAAAATTATTATTGAAGAAAATGGCAGGGTGGTTGCCTGTTTTATGAGACTAGAGGACTTAGGCTTTTCCATCCAAGGCATGAGTGCATGGTTTAATGGATGCCCTGCCTTTGCTGAAGTGGATAATATCCATGAGAAGTGGGGGCTTACAATGGTAGCCAGTGCCTTCAAACTAGTGAGGCCTATCTGTCTCCAGCTTCCATTCCTAGACATTGGTCTGCACATGACAGCACTGCCTGGACTCACTGGTTCCTGTGAAGTTAAAGGTAGAGTTTAGATTCAAATCACCATCTCAGATTCTCCATTCTACATTTTTAAGCTGGTATTCAGAGAAATAGCAAGAATTTAAATAGGTACATAGGAAAATCAATTTTATCACCAACCACATTAATATTACAAGTGAAACTACAAGTAAAAATCATTGAATAATGGACCATAAAGATTTCAATTGTAAATGAAAAATTAAAAAAAAATGGTTTATTATATGATGGGCTCTTAGAAACAATGATTTTATAATTAAAAGTGCATAAAATAAATGAGATGCAAATTTGCTTGGAGAGCACCAAATCAGTTGTTAAGTTTGGGTACAGAAGAATGACAAATGTAAGATAAGTCAGAGGTTAGTCACTAGTCACATAGTCTTTGAACAATTTTCTTAGTTTCTTATTTTTATCATTTATGGATGATTTGGTTTACTTGATTATATGGGAAAGGTGTAGCTACTGAAGAATTTTAAAGGAAAAAACCCAGCTCACCACACTTGTGTCAGAGTCTTTGTCTTGTGTAATGAAGCACACAATAGAACTGCCTATATCAGGGTAAAGGTGGGCACAATTTGAAGCTTCTATCACCTGCATCTGTAACATTTCTGGATTTTCATCTGTTTCTCCTAGAACAGTTGGGAAAAAAAAAACTCAATGGAATTGTTTACCTTGAAACACCAGCTTTGGAGAGAAGACCACAATCTCTAGCATCACTTTATTTCTAAGATTTTATGCTAAGATGTTTTATCACTGTCATCATTAGCAATTTATTCTACAAATGTATATGTTCCAATCTTTTCACTCATTTTTCAAATGCCACTATTGTTAATTAACAAGTACCATTTTACTTGTAAGTTCAGAAACTTCAACTTAAGTCCAGTTTGATTTTCTTAAAAAGAACAATTTAAAGGTCACAAAAACATCTTATGTTCTAAAGATACAAAACTGTTTGATTGTATATTTTCTCTATTTATTTATAAAAATTGGCTATACATAGAAAGATCTCCCTTGTATTATCTTTCATCTTTAAAATTGTATGGATTCACAATAAAGCTATCATTTTATTAAATAAAAACTAATTTCATATAAAATGATAAAAATCTTAAAAGGAGGAATAATGGAGACAGTAGTGATTACAGTTCTTCCTTGAGGAGTGGTTTCTGTGCTCCCATGTTTACTGCAGCATTACTAACAATAACCAAGATAATGAAACAACTCAAATCTCTATATATAAATAAGTAAAAAAGCTGAGGTATGTCTATACAATGGCAAGTATTCAGTCTTTAAAAAAAAAAGAAAATTTTCTTAATTATAATGGATGAACCTGGAGGACATTATGCTAACTGTAATAACCCAGTTACAGGAAGATTGATACTTGGTGATTCCACTTATATCAGATATATCATATAAGTGACTGAACAACAACAACATCTCATGTATTCAAATTCGTAGACGTGGAAAGTAAAATGATGGTTTTCAGGGCCTGGGTGCACAGAGAAATGGGGTGCTGTTTGAAAGTCATAAAGTCTTCTAAGCAAGGTGATTAAGTGCTAGAAAACTGCAAAATCTCTTTCAGTACAAAAGTGCCCCTAAATTTAAGAATATTGTATTATGCACCTAAATTTTTTATTAAGAAAGTAGTTCTCACATCAAGTGTTCCTATCATATACACACACAATGGGGAACACAAGTCACCTTTTGGAAATGATGGGTAAGTCTATTAGCTTAACTAAGTGGTTTCACATTTGTATTGCTGTTGTTTAGTCACTCAGTCATGTATGACTCTTTGTGATCTCACAAACTGTAGACTGCCTGGTTTATCTGTCCCTGGGCTTCTTCAGGCAAGAATACTGGACTAGGTTGCATTTCCTCATTCAGGAGATCTTTCTGATCCAGGGATCAAACTATGCATTGTAGCTGGATTCCATACCAGTGTACACCTGGAAAGCTGCCTCATAGTTGTATGGATAGTTCCAAATTCTTGAAATTATACAGATTAAATATGCACAGTTTTTTATATGTTTGTTATATCTTAATAAAGTTATTAATTAACTCTAAAAAGACATACTTCTTCCTTAAATTTTAACCATCAAAATTATGAACCAGGAGTAGGATTGCTGGCTCATATAATAGCTCCATTTTTAGTTTTCTGAGGAACCTTCATACTGACCTTCACAGTGACTGTGGCAATTTACAATACCAACACAGTGTAGAGAGTTCTCTTTTCTTCACAACATCTTCAGCATTTATATGCTATTTTCTTGATGATAGTCATTATAACATAGATTATTTAACTTTGGTTTTGCTTTGCATGTCTCTGATGATTTTTGATGAAAAAATAAAAGCAAAGAGACACAACCATGTAGATACAGAGAACACAGTGTGGCTACCAGAGAAGAAGGAAAGGGGTAAATGGAGGTTTAAATATTTGGTGTTGGATGAAAACTAAATTTATGGTGTTGAGCAGTGGTTGTATACACAAAGTAGAAATTATAATGTTGTACAGTGGTCCAAAATTCTTCCCTGGATAATTCCATGGACAGAAGAGCCTGGTGGGATACAGTCCATGGGGTCACAAAGATTTAGATGCAACTTAATGACTAAATCACCACCACCACTGTCTTATTTAAAATCAGTGCCCTAACAAATAAAATAACTACTAACCTGGCTTAAGAATTCGTGGCCCAGAGAGCCAACATTCTGAGCTGTTCAGATTCTTCAGATGACCCAATGGTGCTAAAAGCTGAATGGGAGTCTGGACCTCTTGAAGGAGCAGCAATGCTAGATCATTTCTTGCTGCCCCACTCACTAATCGGAATCTCTCATGCAGAAGAATGGTAGAGACCTTAACAATTCTTAGAGGTGCCCCAGGGTGCCTCGGGCCTAATATTACAGCTGTGTCCTCTGGTTTCCTGTGTGAGTAGTTAGAGAATAATTAGTATAGAATAATAATTGGAATAGACTCCCTTGGAAATTTGAATCATTTAAATCAACTACATTAGATTTTCTTATGTATTACTTAGCCCTGATACACCAAGTTCATACTCCACATCAAGGGAAACAAAGCTGGGTTCACAGACAATATGATTACAGAAACATTAACTGGCGGAGATAACAATCAGACAAACACAGAGGCATGCTTTCCTAGCCTGTAGCAAAGATGCTATGAAGGATAAAAGAGATGATTCAGACATAACATTTAGTTACTTTGTTCAAAGAATGCTTCAACAAAGCAATTTAGAGATACTAGGCTATAGTATACTGGAAGATTCATGAGGCTAACTTACATATTCCTGACACAGTGGGCCGCAGTGAGTACCCAAGAGCTGCTAACAATGGAACCACTGCAAATTTGACTACTGCAACTGATGATCATGGCCTGCCAAGGCATGGCATATCTCAGAGAAATTTGATCTGCCAAAGCTGAGGAAAAACATTAAAAATGAATTCAGCAGAGTTCTCATCTATATCCCATCTAAAAATTATTCACCTCTCACATCTCTGTTATTAAAATTAACTTGCAAATGCAAACTTCGCATTTTTATGTACATGTTACCTCCCTGGAAATAATTCTCCCCTTATTATTGCCTTTTCAAATGTGTAACTTTTAATGGTCTAGGTTCAGGTTCCTCCAGCCCTCCCACTGACTTACAGCAATATAAGAAAACAAACTAGGAAACAATAAAAGACAATAATTTGATTTGAAAATGTTACAGAAATAAAAACTGTAGTTTATGTGAACTGGAGGGGTGAGCTGACTAAATTTAAAACGTAGTGACATGACAAATAGACACAGGAAATAGGAAATTTCAGCAAAATGCTCATATTTAAAAAGAAATAGGAACTCAAAAAGTGGGAGTTGAAGCTAAGTATGCATGTGTGTGTGTGAGTGTGTGTGAAATGGTATAGATAAACTATTTTAAAAAGTAGTAAAATTGAAGATAAAATTTAATAAAAATTTGAAGATAAAAATTTGATCCTTCACTGATGCATACTCTGAGATAGCTGTGTGAATAAACTTTGAAGAATTTGACCATAAAATAAGATTATCTCTCTCTGTTTTAAGATCATACTTCAGTGTGGATACGGCAATGTGAGCCAGGGCAAGTGACTTTAGGTAAAAATGCAAAATGTAGAAATATTACTGAATCAAAATAGATCTAACTTACTTTGATGAGTGTAACTTGTTTCATAAGCATCAAGGAAAGTAGAAATGATAATCATCAAAATATATCATTGTTGGGTATGTAGTAAAACAAAACAAAATAAAAAAGCAAATTGTTCAGTTGTTTCTGACTCTTTGTGACCCCATGGACAGTAGCCTACCAGACTTCTATGTCTGTGGGATTTTCTAGGCAAGGGGACTGGAATGGGTTGCCATTTCCTTCTCCAGGGGATCTTCCTGACCCAGGGATCGAACCCTGGGTCTCCCACATTGCAGGCAGACACTTTACCATCTGAGCCACCAGGGAAGCTGGATACATAGTACCCTCCAGAAATAATTACATATTGTCAACAAAACCAACATATTTAACTTAAACTTCTAAAATTACTTTTATAAAGCAATAAGTAATAGTAAAGAACTTTGTATTAGTCGAACAAGAAATTTGAGTTTCTGTGCTATTCCTATTCCCAGTTTGATCTTTAACAAATGATGAATCCAGTGTACTTCTCTAGGTTTCAGAATAATATATTAAGATTAATATAATGATTATGTCATGCATAGCACATGGGTAAACAAGAAAGTTAAATAATGTGTTAAGGATGAAATGTATTTGTAAACCATAGACAAATAATTCCTATGTTTTCATTAGCATAAAAATTCACGCATTACCACAAAAATAAAGAACACAACATTTTCTACATCCCCTTTTCTACTTTCATTATCCTCTTCTGTTCCTTTCCTTCTAACACATCACTCACTACAATTTTCTTGGGCCTTACTCTGAGGCTGTGGTAGAGAGATGAAATGTGGCCAGACAGAAGCAGGTGTGGAGGTAAAAGCTGAGGCATTCATAGAGGTAGAGACTGAAAGGGAGATGGAAGCAGAGGTGGTCATAGGCCCTTGCTTAGACCAGGGTGCATGGCTGGGTCGTGTAACTCCCTGGAGCCAGTAAAGGAAAGGGCTCACTTGGCTGAAGACGTAGGGCTTTGTGCAGTGTTCATCAAAGTGAGTCAAGATTCCCACCTGCACCCAAATGTCTTTTTGTTGAAGATGACACACAAGAGGTGCCCCCAGATCACCCTGAAAGAAACAAGGAAAAAGAATATTTTAAAGGAAGTTAGGAAATAACTTCTTATATTGAAAGATATTCCTCTCTTTCTCCCTGCCTTTTTTGCCCTCAACTCATTACCTTACAGCCAGCCTCCCCCATAGCTTTCTTGGCTTCCACACAGAAAGTAAATTCATTCAGTTTGGGCCAAAACTGGGCACATGTGATGACTTGCAGGATGCTCAGGTGCCTTTTTTGCAAAATTCCAGGACTTCCTAGTAGAAAACAGAGCATAGAGAGTTTAAACATTAGCCTAGATTAGAAGGAGAAATGTGGCTACAGAAGAAGATAACAAAAAAATCTATTACACATTATAAAATATTACTCTTTCCAAATATGTCATTGTCCTCCCATCTTAGTTTTCTGTATTACTCACCTCTCATGAGGGACCAGCTGGGTAGCCAGCAGTCATATAGTTGTATATTTTTCTCTTGCTCTATGTTCTCCTCCAGGCAGATAGGAAGAACCAGAGGTTGAAAATGTAATGGTTTCTTCAAGAAGACTAGACCAGGTCCCAGCGGTCCTCTAGGACCCAGGTAGGGCATGGCACGATGAATGCCTACAGTTTGAGCTTGAGCAGGATCTTGAAAATCAATAAACCCCACCTGAACATGGGCCACTGCTTCTGAGTTTTTTCTGGGAGGAAAATTTAACAGCCACTTTAATATGACATATTTCAATGTGAAAAAAAGTGTTTAGAGATCATATGAATCAAATGAAATCTAGGTGAACACTAAATTGCTAGTTTTATCCTCTTCTCTAATTGCTGCCAACATATATTATCTTATTAGGCACAATATGTTTGGATACTTTCAATATTTTACATCTACTATTTATAGTGTTTAACATTGATTGGTACAGACTTGGAAAGTACCAGCTGAGCCACGAGGGAAGCCCAAGAATGTTGGTATGGATAGACTATCCCTTCCTTCTCCAGCAGATCTTCCTGACCCAGGAGTTGAACCAGGATCTCCTGCCTTGCAGGCAGATTCTTTACCAACTGAGCTATTAGGGAAACCATGCAAAGTTAGGAGTTAAAATATCCCATATAATATATAACAGATCCACTCTCTAAGGAAGAATAGCTTCTTTGAAGGAATATTCCATTAATGAACTCAAAATCTTCATATTTTGTAATTATACTTTAACCTTTTGAAATGACTAATTCATACTCACATGAAATTTGCACATCTAGCTGTAGTGAGAATCCACTGTTCATTCAGGATAGAACCAGCACAGAAATGGGAGAAAGAGAGTTGCACAGAAACCATCCAAGGGAATTCACCCACTTCAGCCTCCCAGCAGTTGGGACAGTGTGGAACAAGGCCAGGGCGTAATCCACACTCTGTAGAAGGAATCCATAGGTGGGACAGGGTAAAGTTAATGTACCACCCTTCTTTCCCTAAACATGTTGACTTCCTAAATTTAGATTTTAGGAAAGTGCCTGTAACTCTTCCATTTTTCAGGAATGCTTGGAAATATATGTACATTTTAACCCTATAAAGTTAGGTATTTTAACAGTTTGTCTACACACTCCATGAAAAACCCTAAATAACCTCTATTCATTTCCCAAGTGGAATAGTAAACTATTTCTAAGCACTAAAGCTCTTATACTACTCTTCTTTGTATAAAATTTAAATCTTAAGCTATTTCTGGCAAAATAAGATATTTTCTTAATTATGTGGATATATCTTAAGATGATATTATTTATTACCTTTCTTGATGCAGGTTATAATTTTAATTTGGTCCTACCAAAATTTGGCATGATCTCTGGTCTATCCAAAAGCTGGTTTTATGTTCCAGCAAAGACATAGTCCCAAATAGAGTAACTCAAATAAACTGAACTTGCCTGTAACTTCATGAGAAATAACAGCTGTCTTGAAGAGTGAGAAAGCCTGGAGACTCTCTTTCCAGACCACACCCAGACGACACTCAGCAAGGGAAATATTGAGTTCAGAATACTTAAGAAGATCTTGTTCAGGCTGATTAGACTTGGTTCCAGATTGAGATCCAGGCATCAGAGATGGTTGCTTTGTTAAAAGATTGGCTGGAGCAGCATGCAAGGATGAAAAAGTATGGGAAAGAATGGTGTCTACAGTAAATTTTGAGGAAGATGGTTTCTGGAAAGAACTGTCAGAAGCAGGTAAGGGAAGAACAGGAGAGAAGGCCATAAGAGGACAAATTGAGCAAGAAAGAAAAGTACAGGGTGAAGAAAATGTGCAAGAAGAAAAGACTGAACAGGTAAGGGGCAAAGAACATGAAGGTGGGAAAAAACAAGGAACAGGAAAGGAAAAAGATGGATAAAGTGGGTTGAGAGAACTAGATGGGACATCAGGGCTTCCTTTTGTTTTGGTAATTTGTAATTCATTGCCAAAGTTCAGGTAACCAGCTCCTCCAGGAAGTCGTGTGCTTGAAAGTGTAAGATAGAGAATATTTGTGATTTCACTGGGTTGGACAGAATTTGTTTGACCTTGACTTTCTACTGCAGCTATTTCAGTTGACAAAGCTGCAAAATACTCATGTAGGGAAGGAACAGTTTCTATTGGTAAAAATGTTACATAGTTAGACCAGGAATCAAAGTGACTAATTGCTGCATCTTGTTCAACTTCAGGAGAAGCAAATGATGTGATTATATCAGCTTTATAAATGATGCCAGGCCTTACTTCTGTTTCAGGCTGGATCCATATTCTGACTGTTTCAGGTTTATGAATAGCCAGGGATGCAACATTACCAGTTTTAGGGTGAAACGCAGGATTGACTGCCTGGGTTGCTGGTTGGATCCAAGCATTAACTCTACTAATGTCAGGCTGCATCCAGAAACTCAATATTTGAGACTCAGAAGGAATCCCCAGTCTGACTTTTTTCACTTGGACATGAAACAATGATTTGATTGTATTGGCTTCCACCTTGATCCTGGGTCCGATTGCCTGTGTTTGAACATATGTCCAGGGTTGATTTACAGCAGCTTTTGGGTGAGACCAGAGGTTAATTATATCAAATCCAGACTGGGTCCAAGGATGGACTGACTGAAAGTCAGGTTGAATCCAGGGTCTACTTACATCAGTTTTAGTTTGTAACCAAGGTATGTCTATGCCAGCTTCAGAAAAGTTGGGAGGTTCAAGCACCTGATTTCCAATCTGGGTCCAAACTGGAATTATTTCTGTTGCAACTTGGGTCCAGAATCTGATTGTATCTACTTCAGGCTGATTCCAAGTATTAATTGGATCGATTTCGGGCTGGAACAAGTGCGCTATTGATGTATCAGTCTCAGGTTGGTTTGAAGGGTAGATCTCTAAAGTTTCATATTGGGTCCATGGTAAGATTGTAGAAGATTCAGTATGGAGCCAGGGTTGACATGTACCAGTTTCAGACTTGATCCAGGATCCAACAGAATTAGTTTCATATTGATTCCAAGGACTGATTGTGTTAAATTCATTTTGGACCCAGGAACATGTTATCTGAGATTCCAAGTTAAATGAAGTCATAACTGAATTTTGATTCAGTGACCAAAATGTGACTGCCTGAGATTCAGATGAGGTTAATGATTTTCTTATATCACTTTCATAATAGAGTCCGACTGTGTGGGTTTCAGCTTGAATCCAAGGCTGGATCCAAATTCTGATTGAATCACTTTTAGGTTGAATCCAGGGATGAACTATTTTCAACTGTGTTTGGATCCAAGTAGTAACTATTTGAGATTGAGTTTGGGGCCCTTCTCTTATTGCATTAATTTGAGTTTGGAACCAAGGTGTGAAAGTATCAGCCTGGGTCAATAGTGTAATTGCATTAGTTTTAGATTGTGTCCAAGGTCTGACTAGTTCAGATTCAACTTGGGTCCAAGCTCTGACTATACTACTTCTCGGCTGAGTCCAAGAGTTGACTATACTGGCTCCAGTTTGGATCCATTTTCTTACATCCTCAGTTTCAGAAAGTGGCCAGAACCTCACTGTATCTCCCTCAGGCTGGTTCCAAGGGCGGACTATACCAATTTCAACCTGAAGAAATGACATGACTCTAGAAGTTTCATGTTGGGCCAAGGGCTTCACTCTACCCACTCCAAAATGGGTTGAGGTACTCATTCTTTGAGACTCTGATTGGGCACAGGAATTTATTTTTTCAGAGGATACAAACCAAGTTTTGCTAATATCAGCTTCAGTTTGGGGCCAGAATCTAGCTGCTTGGGACAAAGGTACTACCTGTGATATGAGTGTTCCAGGTTCAAGAAAGGTCATTGTATTGACATTATCAATTTCAGGATGTGTCCACAGAGGAGAGTCTTGGTTTTCAATTTGGTTCAAGGATCCAAAAGTATCAATTTGAGGATTTAGTGAAAACATGAGTGTACCACTTTGAGGCAGATTCCACCTTTTCTTAGATTCAGTTTTAAGCACTGGCCAAAATTTGACTGTATCAACAATATTTTGTGTGAAAGAACTTAATGCTAGAGATTCAGCAGATGTCCAAGGTGTGATTATGCCTCCTATAGATTCTGTCAAAGTATTTATTGGAAACTGACACTGGGTCAATTGTGTGACTATGTAAATGACCTTTGTATCTGTCCAATATTTTGGTGTTGAATATTCAGCCTGAGTCCATAGTGTGACTGTGGAAACTATTGGCTCTGTCCAAATATTTAAAACTTGCTTTACACCATGAGTCCATGATGCGATTGTGAAACTTTCAGTTGATGTCCAAGGGTTTGCTGGTGCAGAGTCAGACTGAGTCCATGGTGGCCCTTTGTAATGCACATTCACTTTCCAGGTATTTGTAGCTGGATTTTCAGCCTGAATCCATGGAGGGGCTGTGAAAATCCAGGCCTCTGTCCAGGTATTTACAGCTGGACTTTCAGTGTGTGACCATGGTGGAGCTGTAAAAGGGGCATTCCATGTCCATGCATTTACAACTGGACTTTCAGCCTGAGTCCATGGTAGAGCTGAGAAAAGCACAGTTTCTCTCCAGGTGTTTACAGGTGGACTTTCATCCTGAGTCCATGGTAGAGCTGAGAAAGGCACAGTTTCTCTCCAGGTGTTTACAGCTGGACTTTCATCCTGAGTCCATGGTGCAGCTGTGAAAGGAGACATCTCTCTCCAGGTGTTTACAGCTGGACTTTCTGCCTGAGTCCATGGTGGGGATGTGAAAGGCACAGTATCTCTCCAGGTGTTTACAGCTGGCCTTTCAGCCTGAGTCCATGGTAAATCTGAGAAAGGCACAGTTTCTTTCCAGGTATTTATGGCTGGACTTTCATCCTGAGTCCATGGTGCAGCTGTGAAAGGGAACATCTCTCTCCAGGTGTTTACAGCTGGACTTTTATCCTGAGTCCATGGTGGGGCTGTGAAAGGAAACATCTCTCTCCAGTTCTTAACAGCTAGACTTTCAGACTGAATATATAGCTGAGCTGAGAAAGGCACAGTCTCTCCCCAGCTATTTGCAACAGAACGTTCAGCCTGAGTCCATGGTGGCTCTATGAATGGCACAGTCTCTCTCCATGTATTTACAGCTGGATTTTCATCCTGAGTCCAAGGTAAGCTTATTAAAGGTAAAATCTCCCTCCAATTATTTAAAGCTGAACCTTTAGCCTGGGCCCATGATGGTGCTGAGAATCTCAACATCTCACTGAAGCTATTTACATCTGGGTCTTCATCTTGAGTCCATGGTGAGGCTGTGAAAGGCACAGTATCTCTCCCAGTATGCACAGCTGCACTTTCAGCCTGAGCCCAAGGATGACCTGTAAAAGGCACAGTAACTCTCTGTGTATTTACATCTGGACCTTCTGCCTGTGTCCTTGGTGGGGCTCTCAAAGGGACAGTCTCTCCCCAGGTAATTAAACCTGGACTTTCATCCTGTGTGCACAGTGGGACTATAAAAGGCATAATCTTTCTCCAGGAATTTACAGCTGGACCTTCAGCCTGTGTCCATGGTAGGGCTGGGAAAGGCACAGTCTCTCTCCAGGTGTTTACATCTGGACTTTCAATGTCTGTTCTTGGTGGGGCTCTGAGTGTTACAGTCTCTCCCCAGGTAATTGCACCTGGACTTTCATCCTGAGTCCGTTGTGGGACTGTAAAAGGCACAGTTTCTCTCCAGGAATTTACAACTGGACCTTCAGACTGTTTACATGGTGGCGCTGTGGCAGTCAACACATCTTTCCAGTTATTTACAGCTGGGCCTTTATCTAGAGTCCATAGTGGGACTGGGAAAGGCACAGTCTCTCTCCAACTATTTATAGCTGCACTTTCAGCATGAGTCCAGGGTGGACCTGTGAAAGGCAGAGTTTCTCTCCAGGTATTTACATTTGGACCTTTACTCTGTGTCCATGGTGGGGTTGTGAATGGTACATTCTCTCTCCAGGATTTTACAACTGGTCTTTCAGCCAGAGTCCATGTTGGGACTGTGAAAGGGGCAGTCTCTCTCCAGGTGTTTACATCTGGACTTTCATCCTGAGTCCAAGATAGGACTGTAGAAGGCACAGTCTCTCTCCTGGAATTTACAGCTGGACGTTCTGTCCAAGTCCATGAAGGGGCTGTGAAAAGCACAGTCTCTCTCCAGGTGTTTACATCTGGGCTTTCAAACTGTGTCCTTGGTGGGGCATTGAATGGGACAGTCTCTCCCCAGGTAATTACACCTGGACTTTCATCCTGAGTCCATGGTGGGACTGTAAAAGGCACACTCTCTCTCCAGGAATTTACAGCTGGCCTTTCAGCCAGAGTCCATGTTGGGACTGTAAAAGGGACAGTCTCACTCCAGGTATTTACAGCTGGACCCTCAGCCTGTGTCCACAGTGGGACTGTGAAAGGCAACATCTCTCTCCAGTTGTTTATAGCTGAACCTTTGTCTGAAGTCCATGGTGGGGCTGTGAAAGGCACAGTCTCTCTCCAAATATGCATAGCTGTACTTTCAGCCTGAGTCCAAGGTGGACCTGTGAAAGGCACAGTCTCCCTCCAGTTATTTAAAGTTGGACCTTCAGCCTGTATCCACGGTGGGACTATGAAAGACACAGTCTCTCTTAAAGCATTTACAGCTGTACTTTCAGCCTGAGTCCAAGGTGGGCCTGTTAAAAGCACAGTTACCCTCCAGGTATTTACAGCTGGATCCTCATCCTGTGTCCACAGTGGGGCTGTGAAAGTCAACATCTCTCTATAGTTGTTTATAGCTGGACCTTTAACTTGAGTCCATGGGGGATCTGTGAAAGATACAGTCTCTCTCCAGATATTTACATCTGGACTTTCAGCCTGTGTCCATGGTGGGGCTGTAAAAGAAACAGCTTTTCTTGAGGTATTTACATCTGTATTTTCAGCCTGTGTCCATGTTGGGCCTATAAAAAGGCCTATAAAATCCTCTTTAAAGGATAGCTTTATAGCTTGAGTCAATGTTGGTGATGTTAAAGACTCAGTCTCTCTCCATGTATTTGCAGTTGAACTTTCAGCCTTTGTCCATGATCGGGTTGTGAAAGACACAGTCCCTGTCAAACGAATTATGGAAAACTGAGATTTAGTCCATTTTCTTCCTATATGTATAGGCTCTGGCCTGAGATTCACTTTACTTGGTTCAATTTGGGGCATTGTTATAACTCTATAATTTTCTATATGTATCCCATGTTTATTTGCTGAAGATTCTACTTGTGTTGATGGAAATGGCTCAAAATTAGAATGCATCCAAGGATTTATCCTTGATGTTCCATATTTGACCCCAAATGGGATTGTGTAAGCTAATCGTTGTGTCTGGTAATTTGACACTGGAGATGCACCCATAGCCCACTTTGTGGCTGTATCTACTGTAGACTTTGTCCAGGAATACAATGCAGGAGATTCACTTTGGGTCCACCATGTGACTGCATTCGCTGCTGACCACATCAATGGATGTACTGCTGAATATTCAGCCTGTGTCCATGGTATGACTGTGGAAGATACAGGTTTTATCCAGTGATTTACTGGTGGAGAGTCAACCTGACTCCATAACGTGACTGTAGTAGTTTCAGGTTGTATTGATAGATTTATGCCTAGAGTTTTGGATTTTGTAAAAATATTTATCGGTAGTGACTGGGACTGTGTCCAGGGATTTACTGCTGGGAACTGAGCCTGAGTCCACAGATTTACTAATGGGTATTTAGTCTGTATCTGCTTTGTATCTGAATCAGCTGCGGGTTGTGTCCAGGGAATTCCTGATAGAGATTCAGACTGAGTCCATGGTTCAATGATACCATCCTCGGGCATTATTCCAAGGTTTAATTTTGAAAATGTGTACTTGGTTCCTGGTGTGAATATATCAGACACAGTGTCTATCCAGACTTTAACTGTTGTAGAGAATCCTGTGGTCAATGGTGTGAGTGTTTCAGAACCTGCCACTTTCCAGGCCTTTTCCTTTGGAGATTTAACCTCGATCCATTGTTTGACAGTATCAGCTTTAGGCCTTGACCAGGGATTTACTTCTGGAGTAAAAACATGAGTAAACAATGTGGTTACATCAGTTATAGGTCGTGTGAAGTTATATACCAAGGAAAACTCACTTTGGATCCAGTGTGTGACTGTTTCTGTCACAGGCTGTGGCCAAGGCCTTGGTAATATAATTTTAGCCATGTCCCACAGGGTGATTGTATCAATTACAGAGACTGTTGAGGGAATTACTGCTGGAGTTATATCCTGGATCAACAGTGGAACTATGTCATATTTAGATTTTGTCCAGGGATTAACTGCAGGAGATATAGCCTTGATCCATGGTGTGATTTCACCAGCTATGGCTGTTGTTAAGGGACCTGTTGCAGGAGATTCAACCTGGATCCATGGCTTCACTGACCTAGATAAAGCTATATTTATTGCTGGAGACTCAGCCTGGGTCCATAATGTGAATATGTCAGCTTCAAATTGTGTCCAGGGGTTTAAGGTTGAATATCTAGCATAGGTCCATGCTATAATTGGGTTGATTTCAGATGGAGTCCAGGGGTTTACTGAAGCAAATTGAGCTTGGATCCATTGTGTGACTCTATCTGTTTCAAACTGTGACAAGGGATTTACTGCTACAGGCATAGTCTGGGTGGAGGGTGTGAGTGTATGAACTATGAACTGTGTCAAAAAATTGATGATGGAAGAATTTGCCTGGGTACAAAGTGTAAAAGTATCAGTTGCAAGCATTGCCCAGGGATTTACTGAAGGATATTCAGTCTGATTCAATGGTATTACTGTATCTGCAACAGCCTCTGTCCAGGAATTGACTGCTGGAGATTCAGCCTGAGTCCAGCGTATGATTGTGTCTGTTACAACTTGTATCCAAGGATTAATTCTTTCAGATTCAGTCTGAGTCCTCTGTGTGATTACATCAGTTTCATGTTGTGTCCTGGGACTTACTATAGGTGATTCTGTTTGGTTCAATGGTGTGGCTGTACCAGATATGGGCTGTCTCTGAGGCTTCATTACTGGGTATTTAGGCTGAGTCATCTGTGTGACTGTGGAAGCTATAGAATTTATCCAGGTATTTAGTTCTGGATATTCAACTTGAGTCCATGGTGTCATTGTAGAAACTACAGCTTCTGACCATGGATTTATTATTGGAGATTCAGTCTGATTCCACCTTGTTACTATATCTGCCAGAGGATCTGTCCAAGTCTCTACTGAAGGAAATTCAGCCTGAGTAATTGATGTTACTATATCAGACATATTCTGAATCCATTGATATTCTGTTGGAAGTTCAGTTTGAATCCACTGTATAACATCATCAGATGCAGGATATATCCAGGGATTTACTGCTAGAGAATCAGTCTGGGTCCATAGTGTATCTACATCAGCTGCAAATTGTATCCATGAATTTACTGCTAGAGATTCAGCCTTGGTCCATGGTATGACTGTGGAAGCTACACTCTCTGACCGAGGATTCATTAAAGGTTCAACCTGAGTCCATGGTGTGATTGTATCACTTTCAACCTCTGTCCAGGGATTTGCAGCTAAAAAATCAGCCTGAGTCCATGGTGGAGCTGCATAAGCAATAGCTGGTGTCCAAGTATTTATTCCTGGACTTTCTGGCTGGGTCCAAACTGTCATTGTATCAGTTTCATAATATAACCAACTGTTTATTTCTGGATTTGTTTTATTGGTCCATGTTGAGATACTGTCAGTTTCAGACTGTCTCCAGGAATTTATGGCTGAAGATTCTGTTGGGGTCCATGTTGTGACTATATTTATTTCAGACTTTGTCCAGAAATGTAACAATGGGGAATCAGCCTGAGTGTACAGTGTGACTACATTAACCACAGGATGAGCCCATAAATTTACTACTGGAGATTCTCCTTGGGTCCACTGTGTAGCTGTCCCAGTTGCACTTTCTCTCCAGGGATTTACTGCTGATGACTCTGCCTGAGACCAAGGTGTTGCATCAGTGACAGCTTTTTTCCAGGGAGCTATATCTAAAGGTTCACTGTGGGTCCATTGTATAATGGTATGAGGTATAGACTGTAACCAAGAATTTACTATGAATGAGTCAGTCTGTGTCCGTGGTATAACTGTATTAGTGTTAAATTGCATCCAGGGATTTGCCAGTAGAGATTCATCCTGGGTCCATGACTTGACTCTATCAATTGTAGTTTTTGTCCAGGGATTTGTCTCTGAAAACTCACCAGGAGTCCACTGTGTGACTGCATCAGTTATAGGCTGAGTCCAGAGATTTACTACTATAGATTCAGCCTGAGTCCATGGTGTTACTGTATTAGATGCCAGATGTGTCAAGGGCTTTACTCCTGGAAATTTAGCTTTTGCTTGTGGTATGATGGTATCAGCTATTTCTGTCCAGTGATTTACTGCTGGAATTTTACTCTGGGTTGATAATGAGACTGCATCAGTTTCAGATTGTGTCCAGAGATTTACTTCTGGATATTCAGCCTGAGGCCAAAGCATTAATGTACCAGCTTCATTTTCCGCTCCATGGTTGTTGATAGCAATATCTGACTGAATCCAGGGTCTCAATGTGTCAACTTCTGATTGAGTCCAAAATCTATCTTTATCACTTTCAATCTCATTCCAGGACTTGAGTGTTTTAGTGTCATGTTGTGTCCAGGTTTCTACCTCATAAAATTGGTCCCAGGGCTTGAGTATTTCCTTTTTGGACTGCATCCAGCGGTGGGATGTTTTGATTACTGGCTCTGTCCAAAAAGTGGCTATTTCCATTCGAGTCCAGAACCAGGGTTTGACATTTTCAGCTTCAATCTCTGTCCATGATCTGTCTATATTACCTTCAGACTGGGCCCAGTAATGGGGTGTTTCTATTTCTGTCTCAATCCAAGGTTTAAATGTATCAGTTTGAGTATTCAACAGAGGTCTGACTATAATAGCTTCTGGTTCAAACCAAGAAATTATTGTTTGAGTTTCAGTTTGGGTCCAGGTCCTGATTATATCAGTTTGTGTTTGCAACCAAAGCCCCATAGCATCAACTTCAGGCCTTGTCCATGGTGTAATTGTATTAACTTTAGACTCTGTTGTGAGTATTAAAGGAGATTTTTCTGGCTTTGTCCATTGTTGCATTCTGCCAGCTTCAGACTGAATCTGTGGCCTGACTGTGTCAACTTCAGGCTGAGTCCATATGTGGGGTGTTTTAAAGGCTGCCTGAGTGTTCAGTATTATTTGGTCAGATTTTGTCAAGAACAAAGATCTGGCAGTACCAGTTTCAGGTTGGTCCCAGGGTCTGAGTGTTTCCATTTCTGAGTGGGTCAAGGATCTGACAGCATCTGCTTCTGACTGGATCCAAGGTTTATATTCACCTTCTTCAGTCTGAGTTCTAGGTCTGAGAATTTGGAATTTAGGCTGAATCTGGTGTCTTCTTCTTCCCTTAGTCTGTAACCACAGTTTGGTGGTATCAGCTTTCAGCACAGTCAAAGGGCTTCCTGATTGAGTTTCTGACTGGGTCCAAGTTTGGACTATGTCAACTTCAGGTTGAGTCCGTGGTGCAGTTGTATCAACTTCAGTGTGGGTTAAAGGATCAATTATACTAGCAACTGTATGAATCAAAAGCCATGTTGTATCTTCCTTCTGCATCTGGGTTTTGACTGTAAAATCACTGTGCTTACTCACTGGATTCATTCTATCCATTTGACTTAAGGATGTGATTGCACTGGCCTTATACTGGGCCACAGGCCTATTAGTATTACTTGCAGATGAAGCCCAATTAAGGAGCATATTAAGAGTTGAGGAAGTCCAAAATTGAGTTGGCTTAGGTTCAGGGAAAATCATTTGTTCATATGTCTTTTCTATAGGTCCTTGGGATTTAACTATGTTTAGGACAGGCTGAAACCAGGGTTCTGAGGTAGGAGTTGCTGTAGGATATTGAGATCCCTCTTCATTTAGTATGGAATGAGTCCAGAATCCAATCTTATTAATAATCAAAGGTATCCATGGATTCATGTTATAAGTTACAGATTGAATAGCAGTATTGACTCTATCAGCAACATGATGTATTTGAGTTCTAAAACTCCCCTCAGCAGGTTGAATCTGTATCACTATTTCTGTTTTATCAGCCATATTATATGTCCAAGGTCTAAGACCAGATGCAATACGCAGCCAGGGTCTCCCTAGAAATTGACCTTGGAAAGGAACCCTGCCATATTGAACTTGAGACTGAGCATTTTTTATCTCAGAATGAAATTGGGATCCTTCTACATCACTTGAAAACAGAACATGTGATCCATCAGCATTATTTAATGGTGGAGAATAAAGCCCAATTATACCACCTAAATATTCAACCCAGTATCTTGATGAATCTGTCATATTTCTATATTTATATTTCACTACATCTCTCTGAGGAAGGTTCCAGGGTGTACTTATATCTGGTGTTGGAGTGCTTTGAGGTTGATAAAGAACTGAAGGATCAGAAATATCAGTTCCTGCAGTATTCCAGGACACAGCTGTATGAAAAGGATCCCATGATTTAACAAGAGGAGAGGTCCAAGATTTTACCATTAGGGAATTGCTAGTTGAGGAGATCTGACTGCTTTGAAGGTATAACTGTGAACTTCCAGGAAAAGAATCTCTGTCATTTGGACCAAAAAATACTGGAGGAGGATTCCGGCGCTGTCTGTTCAGTGGGGAACTGCCAAACTTTCCCCTCCATAACTGTATAGAGAATCCATGGGAGGACAGAAATGCAGAAGCATTTTTTGGGATAAGCCTATATTGATTATCATGTTCTACCCTAGAAGAAAAACTGCAGGGTAGAGAAAAAATAGGATCCAGTGACTTCTGGGATGCCTTGATAAGCTGTCTCATCCAAGGTAGGTAGGGGGCTGTCTTGATGACAAGAATTGGGTCATAACAGGCCATTGAGGACTCACTGACCAGGCCTACCAGTTCCCAGTGGTTGCCAAAGAGACAGAAAACAGGACTACCCTGCTGTACCTGAATAAGGAAACAAAGATAACCCATATATATATATATATATATGTATATACATATATTATGTATATACATATATATGTGTATATATATGACAGATATACACAGTACATATATATAATAGATATAAATACATAATATAGAAAATAATTATAAAAGTATAAAATTATAATTATAAAATATGATTATATATTATATATGCTTAACATAACTATGAAATGCATTAACACACATATATATATATAATTTAAAATTTTTTTTACAACACATAAATTCCAACATAACTTGATAAACAACAAATGATATATGGTGCCTACTTCAAAGAGTTCTATGAAATGACATAGGTACATATAACTATTCTTAAAGAGAAAAGTTACATAGTAGAGGAAAATTTAGAGCAAACTTCCAAATTCTTAAAAATACAAGCTATGTATTCAACTTCTTTGTTACACTGTCATTTGTTAAACCCTTAGCTGAGTATGTCTAGGCAGATTACCTCTACTTATATTAGTCTGGTTCAAGCTATCATTTCTGTTTTCTTCTTACCCATCTTTATCCCAGCATTTCTTTTCATCCCAACAAGCAAAATGAACTCAATGTAAAATCCAAAGGCTTTATGTTATTGGTCCATGATTTCAGCAGTATTTTCCCCTTTTGTTCATTTTTCTACAATCTGAGAGTCATAGTCTCCCATTCTTCCCATAGTTTCAAAGATTATTTCTAGTAAGTTCTATATTATTCAAATTTATCCATGAAAATATTCCACCCTCTTTGTCATCTTAAGGATAAAAGTCTCTTCATTTGTTACATGAACATGATTCATGTTTACATATACATGTATGATTATGTGATTCTCATAAACATTACATCTATGTAATGCAGTGGATGGGTGAAGCACAGGTTGAATCAAGATAGCCAGGAGAAGTATCAATAACCTCAGATATGCAGATGACATAACCATTATGGCAGAAAGTGAAGAAAGAACTAAAGAGCCTCTTGATGAACATGAAAGAGGAGACTGATAAAGTTGGCTTAAAACTCAACATTCAGAAAGCTAAGATCATGACATCCAGTCCCATCACTTCTTTGCAAATAGATGGAAAAACAATGGAAAAAACTGACAGGCTTTATTTGGGGGGGAGTCCAAAATCACTACATGTGTTGGCTGTAGCCATGAATTTAAAAGATCCTTGCTTCTTGGAAGACAAGCTATGACCACCTAGACAGCATATTTAAAAGCAGAGACATTACTTTAGACATTACTGGGTGGCCTTTTACTTCTCCAGGGGATTTTCCCAACCCAGGAACCAAACCCAGGTCTCCCACATTGCAGGTGGATTCTTTACCAGCTGAGCCTCAAGGGAAGCCCAAGAATACTGGAGTGGGTAGCCTATCCCTTCTCCAGTGGATCTTCCCAACACAGGAATTGAACCAGTGTCTCCTGAATTGCAGGCAGATTCTTTACCAACTGAGCTGTTAGGGAAGCCCCATGTAAACAGTGAAGATTTTATTTGGGGGTGCTCCAAATTCCTGCAGATGGTGACTGAAACCATGAGATTAAAAGACATTTGCTCCTTGGAAGGAAAGCTATGATCAACCTAGACACCGTATTAAAGGCAGAGACATTACTTTGCTGACAAAGTAGTCTAGTCAAAGCTATGGTTATTCCCGTAGTCATGTATGGATGTGAGAGTTGGACCACAAAGAAAGATAAGTGCTGAAGAATTGATGCTTTTAAGCTGTGGTGTTGGAGAAGACTCTTGAGAATCCCTTGTACTGCAAGGAAATCCCAGCAGTCAATCCTAAAGGAAATTATCCCCCAAAATACATCGCAAGGACACATGCTGAAGCTGAAACTCCAATACTTTGGCTACAGGATGCAGAGAACTGACTCATTGGAAAAGACCCTAATGCTGGGAAAGATTGAAGGCAGGAGGAGAAGGGGACAACAGAGGATGAGATGGTTTGAAGGTGTCACCAAGTCTATAGCCATGAGTTTGAGTAAGCTTTGGGAGTTGGAGATGGGCAGGGAGGCCTGGCATGCTGCAGTGCATGGGGTTGCAAAGAGTTGGACACGACTGAGCAGCTGAACTGAACTGATTGCAGTGGAAATAAGAAACCTTTTACTCTTTTCTTTTTTATTACTTAACATTATATCTACCCCATTAAAATTTATACTGTATATTTGTTTGTCCATATATAGTATATTATACAGCAGATCTGCAGAATTAACTTATCTTGCATAAAAGAAGTTTTATATCTATTTTATAGAATTTTAATACATTATATATCACCCCCAAAAGTAATTGCCTTTATACAGAAAGTACCCAGCAGTCTTCTTCTGACTGACTCCAGATGCATAAATTGTTACTTTTAGTCAGGTGAATGTGTTGATGGTGGCAAAATGAGAGGTCCAGCAGCTTAACTGACAATTTCTTGATATTGCTTTCAAAGTTACCATGATCTAAAGGAACAGATGTGGGAAGGATTGTGAGTAGAGGCTATTATGTCTGTTAAACACTTTATAGAATAGCTTCCTAGTATTTTTAGATACATATTTCAATTTTTAATTACACACAATTCCAGAAATACTCTGATTTCTTTTCTTCCGTGTATTTTCATAAACTTATACATGCTTGGATTTTTTTAACTGCTCCCAAATCCTTCCTAAATAAAATGCAAGATAATCATTCCCATGGATTTTGTTACTTCACTTCCTTAAGAACTCCATTTCCCGCCCAGCCCCCCACTCCATACAGTGCAATATGTGTATTTAATTATTAAGAGCTTTTTAACCTTTCCATTTGTTTTCTCATTTATTTGCTTTTTTAATTATCAATTTCTGAACTACATTTATGGTACAGCACAACATAACATTTATGGCTTACTCTGATATTGGTACACCCTGCAGTCTCTGTATTGGCAGTTATAACAGGTCTTCCAGAAGATGTTATAAGTGTGAGAAAGTGGTATTTCTTTCTTCCTGATAGGATATTGAAGGAGTACTATCCCTATATCTGCTTTGACTGGATCTTTTCCAGTTTCTGGATCAAAACTAGGGAGTAGGCATACTTTGTGGCCTTGTAAGACATCTTCTTGGTCAAAGACTCCTGAAATGTCAGAGTTTAACTGTTTCCTAAGGGAAGAGGAAAATAAACAACGTAATAAAATCAGAGTAAGGAGAAATATTTTATTAAACTTCCGTTTAAGCCAAGATGTCTGCCAGTACAAGATCTTTTACTTACAATTCAATAAATGTCTACTTTATATCACTGTAAACCGAATTTCTGCCTTACACATTGAATAGTATTTGAGTTTTAGAGCTTCAAGTTTCATCTTTAATATATTTTTTCAAAGAAGACGAAAGTTCTTTCAATGCACAAGATCCAAAACAAGTACAGCTAACTATAAATGAAGACAATATGCAAACTAAACATAACTATGATCATTTTCTCATGCACTTAAATATACTTACAGTTTACTCAGACAGCTGGCTGTGGAGAGGATCCACCACCGACTCAGAATAATGCCCTGGCAGGTCTCAGCCATGGACACTAGCCATGGGATATTGTTGGATGCTGACAATGGGGCAATCGTTGGGGTCAATGAGTTTAACCACTGCTTTTGAGAATTGGGTACTAAAAGGGTCAGATAGGGAAGGGAAGAGGTAAACATAATATGAAAAAAAAAATATCTTGTTAAATGATTAATGAGACTTCTCATCCTACAATTTTGTTTGATGAAGATGGAAAAGGAGAGAATACAGAAAACAATGAGAAGGGATAAAAGTGGGGGAAATGTACAATTAAGCTAAAAAGAAGCTTGAGTAAGAAAGAGTAAATGAGATAAAAGTAACAAGGAGAAAAACAGATATTTCAAGGGAATTTAAGGAAAAACAAAATATCTTACACACTACTAAGACAAATGAGGTGAGATATTCTATGTATCTATAACTTACCACCATAGCAGTGAAAAAACAACCCCCAAAACTGAAAGAGGCAAAGTGGACCTTTCATATTTGTTCACATAGATGTGAACACAAGAACAGGATTCTAATAGACTAGCTCTCAAGGCTGAGACTAAGATTATAGAGTACAGAATGTCTGACATCATAATAAGCACTTGTTACATAGATACATCCATTCTATCATGACTAACCAACTAGAAATGTTATATATAAATTACCTAACCAAGTTACATATCTAAAAATTACAAGTTTTATCTACTTCAATATTAACTTTCATTTTTGGACTGTTACAATCAATATCCTAGTTCCACACCTTGCAAAACATTATGATCTATTTGGCATTAGTAATTAAATTAGTGTTAGTCACTCAGTCATGTCTGACTCTTTGCAACCACATGAACTGTAGCCCACCAAGCTCTGCTGTTCATAAGGATTCTCCAAGCAAGAATACATGAGTAGCTGGCTATTCATTTCTCCAGGGGATGTTTTTCAGCTCATGAATTTAACCTGGGTCTCCTGAAATGCTGGAAGATTTTTTGCTGTCTGAGCCACTAGGGAAGCCCATTTGAAATTATCATATAGTTTTATTAACCTACTATATACTGCTTACTAATTAAAATAATTAGATCAACCTATATGATTTAGATAGAAAGAAGTTAAAGAAATAGTGATTTATTATACTTTAAAATAATTTGCATGTCAATATACAAAATATAGCATTATATACTAAACATGTAAATGCAAGGAAAGACACTTTTATCCTAATTGAATTTTCAGTTTACTGGAGGATTATTATTAGTTATGGTTGGATTCTGCTGGACAGAATAGAAAACATAAAATCAATTATAAAAGCTATATTTACATTTTGTGTAATATAGTCATAAGAAAGCAGCTAATTCAGTTTCATGATTTTATTGGAAATCTGAGCTCATTCTATCAACTAAACTTTTAGCACTTTTTTACATCTTCAAGATGATGGAAATATGCCACCTCTATTCCAAAGAAAGGAAAAATCTTATAACTTTCAGCTGAGTTAGCTATGTAAGAATCTCAATAAGTAGACTTTTCTAATATTTCCAAGATTCCCCATTGTATTTCTTTCTCTACTACATGAAAATCACTACTTTTATGAATTCAAGTTTACAAGATTGAAAGCATTTAAAAAATCACTAATTTACAACAACAAAAAAAAAGAACAGAGGGAAGAAGAGGGACATGGAATATATCTTTCTTCATAGATATATCAGGAATACTACCTGAAACACTTTAGAGCTCACAGAACACCAGCTGAGAGAGCGCAGAAGTCCTTGACCACTGGGAAAGAGTATATAAACCCACACAAAACTCAGTAGGATGAAAGAAGGTGTTGGGGGGAAGAGGAGAATGAACAGGACTGGACCCAGGGAGTGGGGGGAACTGAATTAGGGCTTATACCCCACATCAGGGCCAATGTTTGAGACAGAGGGGAATATTTTCACAATGTGGGGCAGTGAAGCAGCTGATTAGTCACAGTCTGAATGGAGTCAGAACCACAAAGACAATCCTTGCCACAGCCATACATATCCCAGACAGGGACTCAAATTCCCTAGGAAGCACAGTGGCTGGAAACTGAAGAGTAATCCCAAAGTAAGGTCTGCTGTTGACTGTAAGATAACATCCTGAGGTAATTTGAGGGAGGAGACTGTGGTGGGAAATGATGCAGAGGTAAACCAGACAGCCATGGAGACATGGCAATGCTGATGAGTCATGCTTGGGGGTGGGGCCTTCACCATTGTCTCTTTCTCTGCATATGCCGACACTGACAGCTGAACAATAAAGAAGAACCCCAGTGAGGGAAGCCCTTTAAGTGCCCAAATGGGCTGAGCAACAGAGAAGGAACCCAGGCAGAGGAGCCCTCTTATTGCCTCAAAGAGAGGACCAATGGAGAAGGACCAGAAAACAAGCATTCTGATCAACAGATGCCAAAGGCTAGAAAGATACTGATAGGGCCATAACTACTGTGGCTGAGGGAATCTGTGTCCCTACATACTTGGCATTGCCAGGCGAGTGTATTCTTCTTGGTTCTGTCTCATCACAACAAAGATTTGGAGTGACAGACATTAAAGCCCTCAGTGTCACAGCTATCGGGTCTTGGACAGACTGTGTTATAGCTCTTAGACAAACCAGTATTACAGCTCTATTTTATTTAGAAAATAGCAGGAAAATCCATCCTTGAGGCATGAGGGCATGCTGACCCAAAGACATGAAGAGAAAGAATGGGAGAACGCGCCAGTGGGAAGCAGAGACAGAGAGCCCTTTGGCTCCTCTTTTTATATGTTTTTTCTCCTCCCC
The DNA here is from genome assembly GCF_023699985.2 of Odocoileus virginianus. Taxonomy (NCBI): domain Eukaryota; kingdom Metazoa; phylum Chordata; class Mammalia; order Artiodactyla; family Cervidae; genus Odocoileus; species Odocoileus virginianus. Next base: position 392,176 of record NW_027224357.1, read on the forward strand.
CTGGGTCTGCCATATGTAAATTGGGCTAGCCAGGAGTGCTGTTTGTTCTACCTGAGGTCCTCACTCCGGTCCTTGGACCTTCCTTTGACCTTCCTTTGTTCTATTTTTGTGGGCTTTTCCCTTCCTTGTCTTTTAGCCACCACCATTCTGGACTCCTGTTTCCTATTCTAACTACCTAACATCCCCAGCTCCCCTCCCCTCAAAGACGGCAGGCCCAATTCTTTGGGAATAGGGGCATCAAGGTCTTTCTGGCTACTTCCTGCTGAACTGGGATGGTGAGGGGTATTGGGCCTCCCCCTCTTGCTAGTTTCAGACCTGAGTCCCTACAGCATGGTCCATCTAAAGGTGAATGATATTTTCTGTGGTCGGTTGTAGTTTTATATATCCTTGTTGAACTGGCACTGCACGTTGTAGCTTGTTGACCTGAGCAGAGATAGTTGATAACACATGGAGCAACCATAAGCAGCATCAATATGACATAATAAGTACTATGGGGTATTAAAAAGAAAGCAAACAAAGTCACTAAGTCGTGTCCAACTCTTTGTGATGCCAGGGACTGTAGCCTACAAAGCTTCTCCATCCATGGGATTCTCCAGGCAAAAATACTGGAGAGGGTTGCCATTTCCATTTCCTTCTCCAGGGGATCTTCCCAACCCAGGGGTTGAACCCTGGTCTCCCACATTGCAGGCAGAAACTTTAACCTCTAAGCCACCAGGGAAGCCCACAGGGGCATTCCAATTTCAAATTCACATCGCCAGGATGGATCAAGTCCCTCCCTGTTCAGGGATAAAAGTACCTATACCTTGGCTGTTTTGGAGTACAATCTCTGCCAAGTTGTGTTGGATCTTTAATGCTATCCTGAGAAATCTTATCCCCAGAAACCAGATTTTGGGATGTTCATTAGAATGGCACTCATTTGTAGTTCTGAATAGGTATCTGAGATCTCCCAGGGGCTCACAGGTGTATTGAGTGTCCTCTTCTGTTTTCTTCCATGGCTTGACTTGTGAGTAGTGAATCCAGGAGTCATGTTCTGGTACCTTGACTGCTGTGGGGGTAGAAAGTATTACAGGGTAGGGGCCCTTCCATGTGGGCTGGAGTTGAGCCTTTGGGGACCCATCTTTCCAGACTTTAATTAGAACTTGAGTCCCTGGAGCATATAGTGGTGACTCCTTAGAGTCTTTTGGGTCCTGGTTCATACCCCACAAGCATATATCCTGTTGGAATTGCCCAATGGCCATGGTGAAGACTGGAGGTTCTGAATCTCTGGATCTAGGGAGAGGTCATTGACATAAACAAAAGGTCTTCCATACAGCATCTCATAGGACTAAGACCAACGTGTTCCTTAGGGGCAATGTGGGTGTGGAGGAGAGCCTTTGGTAAAGCCTCCTTCCATCCCAAGGAGGTATCCTGGGGTATCTTTTTTATCACTGATGTTAGACCAAGGCCTCCAGGCACAATGGAGATAATAAGTAATGCTCAATATTTTAGAGACCCCTTGGGTGACCTTAGAAGTAAATGATGTTCTATTGTCACTTTGTAATGACATGGACAGATCAAATCTTGAAATGATTTCATGGAGAAGTTTTTTTGTTTGTTTGTTTGTTCATTTTTTACCACCTCCTCAGCCTTCTCAGTCTGGGTGGGAAATACTTCAATCCATCCTGTGAATGTATCTATCATGACTAATAGGCATTTATACCCTTGATAAATTGGCATCTGGTTGAAGTCCATCTGCCAGTCCTCTCCTGGGTAGGCCCCACGTCATTGGACAGGCTGGGCCAGCTGGGGTCTTCAAGCTCCTTGGGGGTTGTTTAATTGGCAAGTGGGACAAGAGGAGACCACTTGCCTTATAGTTGTTTGGAGGCCTGTTCCTCTGAAGGACCTTTCTAGTAATCTTTGGAGGGCCTTTCCCCCTAAATGAGTGGTGGCATGTAAGGAGTTAACCAACTTCCATTGGAGGTTCCCAGGCAGAAAAAAGGAGTCCCTCCTTTTGGAACCACCCCATATGATCTTCTTGAAAGCCCTCACTCTTAGCTTTAAGAGTCTCACCTTCAGTATATGAAGGAGTTTTTGGCAAATAACCATGTGGGGCTAGGGTGACAACCCCTATTTTGTCATTGTTCTGTAATGGTGCTCTCTTAGCTGTCTGATCCCTCATTCCACTTCTGTGCTCCCTTTTTGGTGTCCTTTACAGTGGGAGATTGACCTCAGTGGGCAGATGGACTGCCTCCAAGAGTCTAAGAATTTGATCACCATATTTGATTGGGGACCCTGGGTGGTCAAGTGACCTCTTTCTTTCCAAATAGCAGCATGTGCATGTAGCACCAGAAAGGCATACTTGGAGTCAGTGTAAATGGCTACTCTTTTTCCTTTTCCCAGCTCTAAAGCTCGAGCTGGGGCTATGAGCTCAGCTAATTAGGTTGAAGTACCTGGTGGAAGAGGCTTAGCCTATATGATCTCAAGATTTGAGACTACTGCATATCCAGCTCTTTCTTTTCCATCCAAGACAAAGCTGCTTCCATCAGTGTACCAGATTTCCTCAGGATTGGTCAGAGGATCTTCTGACAATCCCTCTTGGGGTTTTGTCCAGTGGTCCAAGGTTTCTAGACAAGAGTGAAAGGGGAGAGAGCCCTTGGGGGTAGGCAGGAGGGTGGCTGGGTTAAGAACCTCACAAGGGGATACAATACAGCCTGAATTTTCCATCAGCATTACTTGATATCTGAGGATTCTTTGATCAGACATCCATAAATGGCCTTTCCCATTTAGGAGTTGTTTTACTTGGTGGCTGGTAAAAATAGTTTGCCCCCAAAGGAGAGTTTTAAAGCATCTTCTATCATGATTGCAATAGCTGCAAGATTTCAAAGGCAGGGAGGCCAGCCTCAGGAGTTGGGTCGAGCCTCTTGGATAAGTAAGCTACAGGCTGGGGCTCAGATCCCAACCTTTGAGTTAACACTCCCAAGGCTATTCCCTCTCTTTCATGGACATAAAGTTGGAATGCTTTTTCTGGGTCTGGCAACCTCAAGGCAGGTGCTTGAGTTAAGGCTTGTTTTAGTGTAGCCTCTGCCTTCTTTTGAGGAGTTCCCCACATCAATGGGATTGAATCATCCTGTCCCTTCAAGCTTTCATATAAGGGCTGGGCAATTAGACCATAGTTGGTTATCCAGATTCTACAATATTGAGTTAGCCCCAGGAAAGTTCGCAATTGCTTTTGAGTCATGGGAGAAGGTAACTGGAGGATTCCTTGTACCCTATCAGAGGACAGCCTTCTGGACCTGTGTGAAATCTGAATTCCCAGGTAAGTGACCTTGTCTCAGCAGTCTGTGCCTTAGCATGGGAGACTTTATATCCCCTTTCTGCCAAAAAGTTTAGAACCTGAATTGCATGTTGTTGGGCATTTTTCTCATCTGGAGAGCAGATTAGTAGGTCATCTACATATTGTAATATTTTCCCATTAGGTCCCAGGTCCAGATCTAGGAGATCCTGGCTAAGGGCCTGTCCAAACAGGTGGGGGCTATCTCTGAACCCCTAGTACTGTCCAAGTCATCTGTTGGTTCTTTTCTCCTGGGGCGTCCCACTCAAAGGAAAAAAAAAAAAAAAATGATATTGGGATTATTTAGCCTGTGGTATGCAAAAAAAAAAAAAGCATCTTTGAGATCCAAGACTATAAACCACTTGGCACTGGGTGGGATTTCTCCCAAGATTATATAGGGATTGGGTACTGTGGGATGGAGGGGACTACAGCTTCATTTATGATCTGGAGATCTTGAACCATTCACCAGGTTCCATCCTTTTTCTTTAGAGAGGATTGGGGTGTTACATGGTGAATTGGTGGGGACCAATAGCCCACAAGCAAGGAATGTATTTATTAAAGGCTGTAGTCCCTCCTGAGCCTCTCTTTTGAGGGGATATTGTTTCCAGTTAGGAAACCGAGTGGGATCTTGGAGGACAATGATGACTGGTTCAGCTTGGTGGGCTCATCCAGGAGTCCCCTGGTCCCACACCTGGGGGTTAATTTTGTCCTCCCATAGTTTTTGGTCCCTCTCTATTGGAGAGGGTGTAATGGGTTCTTCAGTAGTAACCAGAAGCTGTAGGGCTCTAGGGGCTGAAAAGCTTCCCATCACAAGGGTTGTCCCATTTAGTAAATATGCCTCTTCCCATTAAGGGAGTAGGGCACTCAGGGTTCACTGAAACTGGTAGGAAAATATTTTTACCAGCAACAAAGAAGTGCTTGGGTGAATTATGTAGTAGTTGTTTTTCCTGTGACACTCAAAATGGTACACGTTAGGGAGGCGAAGTCTCTGGAGTATGAGATCAAAACAGAATAGGTAGCCCCTGTGTCAACCAAGAAATTCTCAGACCTACCTGCCACATCCAGTTGCACCCTTGGCTCCAGCCCCATGATGGTTATCTGTGACAGGTGGGCTGGCTGGAGTGGGCCACTTCAGTCCTGTTGAACCATCATGAGGGAAGGCTTGGCACTTGACCTTGAGGCTCTTGGGTCCCCAGGGCAGAGTGCTGCCCAATGTCCCAGTTGATGGCATTTGTAGCAAGCCATTTTAGGAGACTTTTGGACACCCTTTGGCCCAGCGCCCCGCCTGTTTACAGATTAGGCATTTGCCTCGTGCTTTTTCCTTCAAGGAGTCGGGGTTTGCCTTAGGGCTTCCCTGGAGGGCGGCCAACATCTGGACATGCCTTGTCTCTTTTCTTCTGTCCCCTTCCTGGCCCTTGGCCTCCTTCTCCTGTTCACTGTTATAAAAGGTATTAGTGGCAATCTGGGCCATTTCATCTAAAATGGAAACAGGATCCTGCTGCTGTAGCTGTTGTAACATAATTCTGATACCTGATGCACATTGGGACAAGTATTTGTCCTTTAAAATCACCTGTCCCTCGTAAGAGTCTAAGTCCAGATTGGTAAACTTTTGGAGGGCCTCTTTTAGCCTTTCCAGAAAGGCAACAGGGTTTTCATTGGGCTCCTGAGTTATTGCTGAGACTGGGCACAGTCCCACAAGTAATAAGCTTAATTATATTTCCATGGGTGGACTTCCTTAGGGGTGAGTCTTTCTGAAGACTTATCCTACCCACTACTGTTGCAACCTGAGAGCCAGGCATCCCTCAGGGTGCAGATCCCCAGGCAAGCTGAGGTGTGACAGCCTCCTGGAGATCGAATCCCCAGGCAGGTCAAGGCATGATGGCCTCCTGAGAATTTGGTCCCTGGGCAGGTTGAGGCATGATGACCTTCTAGGACCCCTGAGCTGGAAGATCCCCAAGCAGATTGAGGAGTGACAAACTTTTGAGGACCAGATCCTTAGGCAAGTCAATGCAGGTTGACTTCATGGGACCCCTGGACTGTAGTTGGATGTCCCGAAGGTCTCCAGCATGACTAGTGCTGGGTAGGATAAAGGGGTTGTAATCTAGGGAGAAAACAATAGCAAACGAAGCAACATACAAAGGATTAATCTCAAAAATATACAAGCAACTCCTGCAGCTCAATTCCAGAAAATAAATGCCCCAATCAAAAAATGGGCCAAAAAACTAGACACACATTTCTCCAAAGAAGATATACAGATGGCTAACAAACACATGAAAAGATGCTCAACATCACTCACTATCAGAGAAATGCAAATCAAAACCACAATGAGATACCATTACACGCCAGTCAGGATGGCTGCTATCCAAAAGTCTACAAGCAATAAATGCTGGAGAGGGTGTGGAGAAAAGGGAACCCTCTTACACTGTTGGTGGGAATGCAAACTAGTACAGCTGCTGTGGAGAACAGTGTGGAGATTTCTTAAAAAACTGGAATTAGAACTGCCATACGACCCAGCAATCCCACTTCTGGGCATACACACCGAGGAAACCAGATCTGAAAGAGACACGTGCACCTCAATGTTCATCGCAGCACTGTTTTTAGTAGTCAGGACATGGAAACAACCTAAGTGCCCATCAGCAGACGAATGGATAAGGAAGCTGTGGTACATACACACCATGGAATATTACTCAGCCATTTAAAAGAATTTATTTGAATCAGTTCTAATGAAATGGATGAAACTGGAACCCATCATACAGAGTGAAGTAAGCCAGAAAGACAAAGACCAATACAGTATACTAATGCATATATATGAAATTTAGAAAGATGGTAACGATAACCCTATATGCAAGACAAAAAGAGACACAGATGTATAGAACAGAATTTTGGACTCGGTGGGAGATGGTGAGGGTGGGATGTTTTGAGTGAACAGCATGGAAACATGTATGTTATCCAGGGTGAAATAGATCACCAGCCCAGGTTGGATGCATGAGACAAGTGTTCGGGCCTGGTGCACTGAGAAGACCCAGAAGAACTGGGTGGAGAGGGAGGTAGGAGGGGGGATCGGGATGGGGAATACATGTAAATACATGGCTGATTCATGTCAATGTATGACAGAAACCACTACAATATTGTAAAGTAATTAGCCTCCAACTAATAAAAATAAATGGAAAAAGAAAAAAAAAACAAAAAAAATGGTGTTGTAATCTTAACTCATTGCTGGTTTATCCACTGTGGATGGAAGTAGACATGATGTAAAGCAATCCAAGCCTATGCCCTGAGACTGGGAAACAGTGTAACAGTCATAAGCCTTATCCTCTTACTGTTCTAAGGGATTGTAAGTCACTGATTTTTTTTCCCTAGTCCTCCATAAGAGCAGGTTAAGGTGTCTCTAATGGTAAACATTTCATTGTCATAGACCCACTTTAGGTAATAACAGAAGTAGAGACAAAGGAGTGGGTTATCTGTCCCTGTTAGGGACATTAAGGTATTTTAATGATAGGCTGGGGGGGCAGTGTTGTTCACAAGGGGACAGTGTCCTGATTGTAGGAGTTAGTAACTGGCTCAAGAACAAATTGGTAAGAGGCAACAGACTAGATGTTCCATAAAAGTGGAGTGGAGATTTGATCCAAGGGTATGTTTGTAACTTTAGGAGAAATGTGGTAAGGGTTTGGGCCCAAACAGCCTGCAGGGCTAACTCCCAAAGTGGCAAACATTATCCCTGGAAGCCCAATTGCCTTTGAAGGGATGCCAACAGATGGACTTCTAGCAGGCATTGTGTGCCTGTCTCCCACCCTAGTGGGTTCACTGGGAGATGCTGGTGTTGCATTTGTTGTAGGAAACATGGAGGATGAGGGCTGAATATCTAGAGGGGTTGGATATTATACAGTATTTCCCTCCCAAGGGCCAGCTATTTTCTGGTTGTCCCTCCAGAAGATTGTAGAGGCAACACTGTGGGCCCAGAAAAGAGCATAAAACAGGAGGGAAGGGGGCAGGGCACAAACTTTGAAAGAATGACATAGCACAAGGGCATAACATAAACCGATTAAAATCAACTGGGTCCAAGATGACAAGTCAAATTCAAGTAAACCTTAATCCCCAATCTGTAAGCCAAAAGACACACCCAGAAGTGGCAGGACAGCTCCAAGGCACTGTCAAAAGCTGGAGAAGTGGGTGGTTCCCCAATGGTTGGAATGATCCTCCCACACATTAGATATGAATTCACCCCCTAGCAAAACCTAGCCAAGCCAAATTCCATGGCCCCAGCCCTTGCCCTCAGCAATGGCCCACACCCTGAAGAGTGGGCTTCTCTCTGAATCCTAACAAATCCACCTCTTACTTATCACTTTGTCTCACTGAATTTTGCAATGAGACATCAGAGCCTGAACTTCATTAGGTCCTGAAGCCAGGCATCCTGGGTTTTGTTTTAGTCCCAGGAAAGAGCTGAAGGACAGGAGAAAAAAGCAGTGGGAAAAAACGTACCAAGGGATCCTCTTCATAGCCTCCCGGATAATCTGCTAAATACTTGACCCGTGCTCACAGTTCTCATTGGCCTGGTCCTTGGCACAGAGAACTTTAAGGACAGAGGAACTCCCACTGGCTTGGGTAATAGCTACTGGGGCCTAGCAGCTAGTGCCTCTGGGACATACAAAAGAGTAGCCTCGCCAGAGTCCCTCAATTGCACCCACTGCCACTCATCTTTTCAAAGGGTGGGGGTTGAGGAAACAAGAAACAAGAGACTGTAAAGGAATGAAGATTTCTTTAGGCATATGTCTCTCCAGCCTTAGGAGCGAGGATCTCCTACCTTAACCGGAGGTCTTCTGGAATCTGAGACTGAGCCACGTGAGCTTTCTGCTGAGTTCGTTTTTCATTGTTCTGCTTCCCAGCACGATGGGCCTCCTGGCACTTCCCTTGTGCTGAGTTTTCTTTGCTATCTGCTTCTACTGTGGGAGCTTTTGCTGAGTTGGGCTCCTGCTGTGTTTTGTCTCCTCCTTGTAGGATCTGTGCCAAGGTTGTTTCAGCCAGATTAAATCTGAGTTATGGCACCATTGACATCAGGAGAATGTGTTCTCCTCAGTTCTGTCTTGTCACAACTATTTGGAGTGGCAGACATTAAAGCCCTTGGTGTGTCTGGTCTTGGACAGACTGTGTTATAGCTCTTAGACAAATCAGTTGCAGCTCTATTTTATTTTTAAAAAATAGCATGAAAATCCATCTTATAGGCATGGAGGCATGGTGACCCAAAGACACAAAGAGAAGAGAGTAGGGGAACATGCCAGCTTGCAGAAAAGAGAGAGAGAGCACTTTGGCTCCTCTTTTTATATGTTTTTTTCCTCCCCCTGGGCCTGCCCTATGTAAATTGGGCTAGCCAGGAGTGCTGTTTGTTCTACCTGAGGTCTTCACATTTGTCCTCACACCTTTCTTTGACCTTTATTTGTTCTATTTTTGCAGGCTTTTCCCTTCCTTATCTTTTAGCCACCACCATTCTGGACTCCTGTTTCCTATTCTAACTACCTAACAGCACTACCAGGTTCCCTGTGACCAAGGAGCTGTGCCATCTTCATGCTCAATCACTGGGGAAGTGTTGCCTTAGATTAGAAAAAGCCCTGATAGAGCCAATCCCCACTAGTACAGAGCTGTCATAATCTAGAAAAAGTCCTTCATCTGTTCATGTGGGGTCACTTTGGTTGTGTTCAACTCTGTAATACAGCACGCTGTGGCCTGCCAGGTTTCTCTGTGAGGGCATCCTCCAGGAAAGAATGCTGGAATGGGTGCCATACTCTTTTGGAAAACCATATTTCCTGTTGTCCTAGTTGCCAGATCTTCTAGGTACCTAGTGCTGCTAGGGCCCCTGTGACCCAACGTCACCCCAACATCTAACCTTCACTGGATGCAGAAATGGTCCGCCAGGGCAACCTCAGGGGCAAAACCCTGTGGATGACTGACATACAGAGATGTAGATAAAATCACAATTGAAACCCAGGGTCAGTGTGACTAAGGAATAGGACACAAAACTTTCCCACCACCTGTACAAGATGCATATTAAATCTACACAATCAATTAAGCCGACTCTGCCTACATAATATAGAAATGTACAATGAGAATTTCCAAAAAAGAAAAGGCATTAGTGCTGAAAGCTATGGATATTGTAGGAAAGAATGCACAGGAATAGGAGTAGACTAGAGCCTGATCTGCATCCGCAGCAGGTCTAGATACCAGGTCAGTGTTGTAGGGCATAATAGGGAGGTGGGGTGGAGTATGACTCCCAGTAAGGAAAAGGATACAGACAGAAGATACTCAAGAAAAAACACATTATTATTTTATTTAGACTTGTTCCGTAGTTGCTTCAGGATTTCTTTCTTCCCACTCCCCCCGCCCATTGCTGCAATTTTATTCAGTTCAGTTCAGCTCAATTACTCTTTGTGTGTGACTCTTTGTGTGTGTCCAACTGTTTGTGACCCCATGCCCTGCAGCGTGTTAGGCCTTGCTTTCCATCACTAACTCCCGGAGTCTACTCAAACTCATGTCCATTGAGTTGGTGATGACACCAAACCTCTGTCGTCCCCTTCTCCTCCTGTCTTCCATCTTTCTAGCATCATGGTCTTTTCCAGTGAATCAGTTATTTGGTTCAGGTGGCCAAAGTATTGGAGTTTCAGCTTCAGCATTAGTCCTTCCAATTCATATTCAGGACTGATTTTCTTTAGGATGGACTGTCTGGAATTCGTTGCTGTCCAAGGGATTCTTAAGAGTCTTCTCCAAAACCACATTCAAGAGCATCAGTTTTTCAGAGCTTGGCTTTCTTTATATTACATACAACACTCACATTCATACATGACTACTGGAATAACCATAGTGGTTTTTTTGTTTGTTTGTTTTAGTAGACGGACATTTGCTGGCAGAGTAATGTCTCTACTTTTTAAAATGCTGTCTAAGTTGGTAATAATTTTCTTCCAAGGAGCAAGAGTCTTTTAATTTCATTTCTGCAGTTACCATCTGCAGTGATTTGGGAGGCCCCAGAAAGAAAGTCAGACATTATTTCCACTGTTTCCCCATCAATATGCCATGAAGTGATGGGATCAGATGTCATGATGTTAGTTTTCTGAATGTTAAGTTTTAAGCCAACTTTTTCACTTTCCTCTTTCACTTTCATCAAGAGGCTCTTTAGTTCTTCTTTGTTTTCTTCCATAAGGGTGGTGTCTTCTGTATATCTGAGGTTATTGATGTTTTTCCCAGCAATCTTGATTCCAGCTTGTGCTTCATCCTGTCCAACATTTCTCAAGATGTACTATGCACATAAGCTAAATAAGCAGGGTAGCAATATATAGTCTTGATGTAACCCTTTCTCAATCTGAAACCAGTCTGTTGTCCCATGTGCAGTACTAACTGTTGCTTCTTGACCTACATATACATTTCTCACAATGTAGGTCAGGTGGTCTGGTATTCCTACCTCAAAAATTTTTTCACAGTTTGTTGTGATCCACACAGTCAAAGGATTTAGCATAGTCAATAAATCAAAAATAGGTTTCCCCCCCCCTGGAACTCTCTTGCTTTTTAAATGATCCAATGAATGTTGGCCTTTTGATCTTTTCTTCCTCTGCCTTTTCTAAATCCAGCTTGAACATCTGGATGTTCATGGTTCACATACTGTGGAAACCTGGCTTGGAGAAGTTTGAGAATTACTTTGCTAGCATGTGCAATGACTCCAATTGTTCAGTAGCTAATGCATTCTTTGGTATCCTTTCTTTGAGATTAGAATGAAAGCTGACATTTTCCAGTCGTGTGGCCACTGCTGAGTTTTCCAAATTTGCTAACATCTTAAAGGTAGCACTTTCACAGCCTCATCTTTTAGGATTTGAAATAGCTCAACTGGAATTCCATCACATCCACTAGCTTTTCTCATAGTGATGCTTCCTAAGGTCCATTTGACTTCATATTCTAGGATGTGAAGGTGAGTGATAATCACCATGGTGATTATCTGTGTCCTGAAGGCAATTTTTGTACAGTTCTTCTGTGTATTCTTGATACCTAATATCTTAATATCTTCTGTCTCTGTTAGGTTCATACTATTTCTGTCCTTTATTGTGCCTATTTTTTCATGAAAAATTCCCTCGGTATCTCTAATTTTCTTGAAGAGATCTTTAGGTTTTCACATTCTAGTGTTTTCCTCTATTTCTTTGCACTGATGACTAACAAAGCCTTTCTTATCCCTCCCTGATACTCTTTGGAACTCTGCATTCAAATGGGAATATTTTTCCTTCTTTCTTTTGCCTTTCATCTCTCTTGTTTCCAAAGGTATCGGTAAGGCTTCCTCAGTCATTTGGGCTTTTTGCACTTATTTTTCTTGGGGATTGTCTTGATCTCTGCCTCCTTCACAATGTCACAAACCTCTGTCCATAGTTCTTTAGGCACTCTATCAGATAATACCCCTTGAATTTATTTGCCTCTATATAGTGGGCTGTATAGTCATAAGGGATTTGATTTAGGTCATACCTGAATGGTCTAGTGGTTTCCATACTTTCTTTATTTAAGTCTGAATTTGGCAATAAGGAGTTCATGATCTGAGCCACGGTAAGCTCCCTGTCTTGTTTTTGCTGACTGCATAAAGATTATCCATCTTTGCCTGCAAACAATATAATCAGCCTGGTTTCAAGATTGGCCATCTGGTGAATCCATGTGTAGCATCTCCTCTTATGTTGTTGGAAAAGGGTGTTTGCTATGACCAATGCAAACTGGAGAAGGGAATGGCAAGCCATTTCACTATTCTTGCCTTGAGAGCTTCATGAACTGTAATTTTATTAGTACTATTAAATCATTTTAAAGTTTTGAACATTTTATTTTTTATTTTCTCTTAATTTTCTAATATAAATTTACTTATTTTAATTGGAGGCTGATTAGTTTACAATATTGTAGTGGATTTGCCATATATTGACATGAATCCACCACAAGAGTATATCTGTTCCACATCCTGAACCTGCATGCCACCTCCCTCCACATCCCATCCCTCTGGGTCATCCTAGTGTACCAGCCACGAGCACCCTGCTTCATGCATTGAATCTGGACTGGTGACCCATTTCAAATATGAAAATATAAATGTTTAAATACCATTCTCCCATATCATCCCACCCTTGCCCTCTTGCACAGAGTCCAAAAGACTGTTGTACACATCTATGTCTCTTTTGCTGTCTTGCGTACAGGGTTATCGTTACCATCTTTCTAAATTCCGTATGTATGAGTTAATATACTGTATTGGTGTTTTTCTTTCTGGCTTACCTCACTTTGTATAATAGGCTTCAGTTTCATCCACCTCATTAGAACTGATTCAAATGCAATCTTTTTAATGGCTGAGTAATATTCCATTGTGTACATATACCACAGCTTTCTTATCCATTCATCTGCTGATGGACATCTAGGCTGCTTCTATGTCCTGGCTGTTATAAACAGTTCTGAGATGAACACTGGGGTACATGTGTCTCTTTGAATTCTGATTTCCTTGGTGTGTATACCCAGCGGTGGGATTACTGTGTCATATAGCAGTTCTATTTCCAGTTTTTAAAGGAATCTCCCCACTGTTCTCCACAGTGGCTGTACTAGTTTCCATTCCCACCTAGAATATAAGAGGGTCCCCTTATCACCACACCCTGTCCAGCATTTATTGTTTGTAGACTTTTGGATAGTAGCCATTCTGACTGGTGTGAAGTGGTACATCATTGTGGTTTTGATTTGCATTTCTCTGATAATGAGTGATGTTGAGCATCTTTTCATGTGTTTGTTAGCCATCTATATGTCTTCTTTGGAGAAATGTATGTTTAGTTCTTTGGCCCATTTTTTGATTGGGTCATTTATTTTTCTGGAATTGAGCTTCAGGTGTTGCTTGTATATTTTTGAGATTAATTCTTTGTCAGTTGTTTCATTTGCTATCATTTTCTCCCACTCTGAAGGCTGTCTTTTCACCTTGCTTATAGTTTCCTTCGTTGTGCAAAAGCTTTTAAATTTAATTAGGTTCCATTTGTTTATTTTTGTTTTTATTTCCACTCTTCTTGGAGGTGGTTCATAGAGGATCCTGCTGTAATTTATGTCGGAGAGTGTTTTGCCTATGCTTTCCTCTGGAAGTTTTATAGTTTCTGGTCTTGCCTTTAGATCTTTCACCCATTTTGAGTTTATTTTTGTGTATGGTGGTACACAGTGTTCGGGTTTCATTCTTTTACAAGTGGTTGACCAGTTTTCCTAGCACCACTTGTTAAAGAGATTGTCTTTTCTCCATTGTATATTTTTGCCTCCTTTGTCAAAGATAAGGTGTCCATAGGTATGTGGATTTATCTCTGGGCTTTCTATTTTGTTCCATTGATCTATATTTCTGTTTTTGTGCCAGTACCATACTGTTTTGATGACTGTAGCTTTGTAGTAGAGCCTGAAGTCAGGCAGTTTGATTCCTCCAGTTCCATTCTTCTTTCTCAAGATTACTTTGGCTATTTGAGGTTTTTCTTGTTTTCATGCAAATTGTGAAGTTATTCATTCTAGTTCTATGAAAAATACCGTTGGTAGCTTGATAGCGATTGCATTGGATCTATAAATTACTTTAGGTAGTATACTCATTTTCACTATATTGTTTCTTCTAATCCATGAACATGGTATATTTCTCCATCTGTTTGTGTCCTCTTTGATTTCTTACATCAGTGTTTTATAGTTTTCTATATATAGGGCTTTTTTCTTTCTTTAAGTAGATACACTCCTAAGTATTCTATTCTTTTTGTTGCAATGGTGAATAGTATTGTTTCCTTAATTTCTCTTTCTGTTTTCTCATTGTTAATGTATAGGGATGCAAGGGAATTATGTGTGTTAATTTTATATACTTCAACTTTGCTATATTCATTGATTAGCTCTAGTAATTTTCTGGTGGAGTCTTTAGAGTTTTCTATGTAGAGGATCATGTCGTCTGCAAATGGTGAGAGTTTCACTTCTTCTTTTCCATGTTGGGTTCTTTTTATTGCTTTTTCTGCTGTGATTTTTGTGGAAAAAACTTCCAAAACTATGTTGAATAGTAGTGGTGAGAGTGGGCACCCTTGTCTTTTTCCTAACTTTAGCAGAAATACTCTCAATTTTTTACTATTGATGATGTTTGCTGTGGCTTTATATACATAATAATATAATATATATATTATTATGTTGAAGTATGTTCCTTCTATTCCTGCTTTCTGGAGGGTTTTTATCATAAATGGATGTTGAATTTTGTCTAAGGCTTTCTCCACATTTACTGAGATAATCATATGGTTTTTATGTTATAATTTATTAATGTGATGTATTATGTTGATTGATTTGTGGATATTGAAGAATCCTTGCATACCTGGGATAAAGACCACTTGGTCATGGTGTACAATCTTTTTAATATGTTGTTGGGTTCTGTTTGCTACAATTTTGTTAAGGATTTTTGCATCTATGTTCATCATTACATTGGCCTGTAATTTTCTTTTTTGTGGCATATTTTCCTGGATGTGGTAAGTTTTTTTATTTTTTATTTATTTATTTTCTAAATGACACATTTCATTTCCTTTGTACATTTCTTCCTCTACCTTGGATTTTTGTGATTCAGTGGGGGTGTTTTTTGTTTTAATTTTATTATTAATTATTTATTTATTATTTTGTTTGCTTTTCTAATTATCCTTTCATTACTATAGTTATTGTTTAGTATATATAAATCTTTTCCAGTTCAGTTTAGTTGCTAAGTCCTGTCTGATTCTTTCCAACCTTATGGACTGCAGCACATCAGGGTCTCTGTCCATCACAAACTCCTGGAGTTTGTTTAAAGTCATTTCCATCAAGTCTGTGATGTTATCCATCTGTTTCATCCACTGTCATCCTCATCTCCTGCCTTCAATCTTTCCCAGCACTAGGGTCTTTTCCAATGAGTCAGTTCTTTGCATCAGGTGGCCAAAGTATTGGAGCTTCAGTTTCAGCATCAGTCCTTCCAATGAATATTCAGGACTTATTTCCTTTAGGATTGACTGATTGGATCTCCTTGCAGTCCAAGAAACTCTAGAGAGTCTTCTCCAACACCACAGTTCAAAGGAATCAATTCTTTGGTGCTTAAATTTCCTTGTGGGCCACCTCTCATCCACACATGACTACTGGGAAAACCATAGCTATGACTAGTTGGACCTTTGTTGTCAAAGTAATGTCTCTGATTTTTAATATGCTGTCTAGGTTTTTCATAGGTTTTCTTCCAAGGAGCAAGTGTCTTGAATTTCATGGTCACAGTCACCATCTGCAATGATTTTGAAGCCCCAAAAATAAAGTCTATCACTGTTTCAATTGTCTCCCATTTATTTGAAATGAAGTGATGAGACCAGATGCCATGTTCTTAAGTTTTCTGAATGTTGAATTTTAAGCCAATGCTTTCACTCTCTTCTTTCACTTTCATCAAGAGACTCTTCAGTTCCTCTTCGCTTTCTGCCATAAGGTAGCTTCATCTGCATATCTGAAGTTATAGATGTTTCTCCTGACAATGTTTGTTTCAGACTGTACTTCATCATGCCCAGCATTTCACATGATGTACTCTGCATATAATTTAAATAAGCAGTGTGACAATATACAGCCTTGACATACTCCTTTCCCAATTTGGAGCCAGTCCATTGTTCCATGTCCAGTTCTTACTGTTGCTTCTTAACTTTCATACAGGCTTCTCAGGAGGAAGATACTGTGGTCTGGTATTGCTGTCTCTTGAATGTTTCCATAGTTTGTTTTGATCCATAGAGTCAAAGGCTTTGATATAGTCAATGAAGCAGAAATATATGTTTTTCTGGAATTCTCTTGCTTTTCCTATGATCCAGTGAATGTTGGCAATTTCATTTTTTTTTTCCCCTCTGCCTTTCTAAATCTAGTTTGAACATCTGAAGGTTCTCGGTTCATGTACTATTGAACCAGCATTTGGAGAATTTGAGCATTATTTTGCTAGTGTATGAGATGAGTGAAATTGTGTGGTACATAGAACGTACTTTGGTATTGCCTTTCTTTGGGACTGGAATGAAAACTGACCTTTTCTATCTACCTGCATTTAACTTTGCCTTTCTATTATTTATTTTCTTCTCTTTCCTTCTTTTTGACTAAAGTTTGTTTGTTTGTCTTGCTTACTTTGATTTTTTCCCCCATTTAGCATGTTGGTTTTGTTGTTTTCAATTTGTACTTTAGTTTTTTTTATCCCCCTAATTTATTGGTGTCAGTTTTGGTTTCCTTTACTCACTGGGTCACTGTCCTGTATTCTCTCTACCTCTCTCCTTTTTCTTTCTTTTTCTTTCTTTTTTGGACTCTTGGATTTGTTTATATGTGTATATGTATATGTTCTAAATTTTTTTGTTTTTATTTGCCTGATTTTGTATTCACACAATCTGCAGTCCATCTTTTATTTCTTGCTGTTTTGTTTTGTTTCTAATCCACTTTAATAGCATAACAAACGATCTGTGGAATCTTAATGCTGCTGCAAGAGATTGGGCCCTGAGACTATGGAGTCAGAGCACTGAGTACAGAATTCTATTCTCCTAGATATCTCCTAAATCCTAGGAGTATTAATTAGGGAGAACTACAACATAATATGGTAAAAATAAAAGAAGAGGCAAATAAATATTGAATAGATGACAGAACAAGCTCAAAACACAAGACCAAATAAATGAAGAGTAAATAGGCAAAGTACCTGATGATAGTACTTTGATGTAATAAAGATGATTCAAAACCTCAAAAATAAAATGGAGAAACTACCAGAATCAATTGACACATTTAATGAATACCTAAAATAATTAACAAGATGAGACAAACAACATAAATGCTGAAATTAAAAATATCTAAAAGGAATCAGTAGCAGGAAATCTGCAGCAGAAGAATGCGTAAGTGAACTGGAAGATAAAATGGCAGCAATAACTGCTGAAAAGCAGAATAAAGGGAAAAGAATGAAAACAACTGAGGGTAATCTCAGAAACAACTAAGACAATGTTAAATATAGCAATATTTTAATTTTAGAGGTCCCAGAAGAAGAGGAAATGAAACGTTCTGAGAAATTTTTTGAAGATACTATAGTCAAAAACTTCCCCAGTATGGGCAAATAAATTCAAGCAAATTCAAGAAGCACAGAGAATCCCATACAGTATAAGCCCAAGGAGAAACATGCCAAGATACATACTAATCAAACTAACAAATATTAAACACAAAGAACATCAAAAGAAGCAAGGGAAAACAGCATACAATGTAAAACCCACAGGTTTAACAGCTAACCTTTCAGCAGAAACTCTACTGGTCAGAAGTTAAAGGCAAATTATATTTAAATTCAGTTCAGCTTAGTCATTCAGTCATGTCCAACTCTTTGTGACCCCATGAACCAACAGCATGCCAGGCCTCCCTGTCCATCACCAACTCCCAGAGTTTACCCAAACTCATGTCCATTGAGTCAGTGATGCCACCTAACCATCTCATCCTCTGTCATCTCCTTCTCCTCCTGCCTTCAATCTTTCTCAGTATCACGTCATTCCAAATGAGTCAGCTCTTCACATCAGGTGGCCAAAATTTAAATTAATGTAAGGGAAATCTACAATCAGGATTACTCTACCCAGCAAGGTTCTCATTCAAAATTGGTGGAGAAATCAAAAAATTTGCTGACAAGTAAAAGTTAAGAGAATTTAGTACCACTAAACCAGTTTTACAACAAATATTATAGGGACTTATATGACAGGAAACAGAGAAGGGGGGAGCTACAAAACCAAATCCCAATCAAGAAAATGACAGTAGGAACAAATATATCAATAATTACTTTAAATATAAGTAGATTAAATGCTCCAAACAAAAGACACAGACTGACTGAATGGATACAAAAACAGAACTCATATATAAGCTGTCCAAAAGAAACTCACTACAGACCTAAAGACACATACTGACTGAAAGTGAAAGGATGGAAAAATATATTCCATGCAAATGAAAATCAAAAGAAAGTTGAAGTAGCCATCCTCATATGGGACAAAATTAACCTTAAAGAATATTACAAGAGATAAAGAAGAACACTACATAAAGATCAGGGATGAATCCAAGAGGAAGATGTAACAGTTGTAAATTGTTTGAGCTACCAGGGAAGCCCATATTCCATGTAAATGAAAACCGAAAGAAAGTTGAAGTAGCCATCCTCATATCGGACAAAATGAACCTTAAAATAAAGAATATTACAAGAGATAAAGAAGAGCACTACGTAAATATCAGTGATGAATCCCAGAGGAAGATGTAACACTTGTAAATCTTTATACACCCAACATAGGGTCACCTCAGTACTTAATGCAAACACTAAGAGACCAAAATGAGAAATTGACAGTAACACAATAATATTAGGAAACTTCACCATGCCACTTAACTAGTGCACAGATCATCAACCAGAAAATCAATAAAGAAGCACAAACCTTAAATGATACTTTAGGCAAAATGGACCTAATTGATATCTTCATGACATTCCATTCAATGGCAGGTGAATACAATTTCTGGTCAAGTGCACATGAAACATTCTTCAAGATAGACCACATCTTGGGCCACAAATTGAGCCTCAGCAAATTTAGGAAAATTGAAATCATATCAAACTTCTCTTCTGATCACAATGCTGTAGTACTAGATATCAATTGCATTAAAAATATGTAACAATCCAAAAGTCTACAAGCAATAAATGCTGGAGAGGGTGTGGAGAAAAGGGAACCCTCTTACACTGTTAGTGGGAATGCAAATTAGTACAGCCACTATGGAAAACAGTGTGGAGATTTCTTAAAAAGCTGGAGATAGAACTGCCATATGACCCAGCAATCCCACTTCTGGGCATACACACCAAGGAAACCAGATCTGAAAGAGACACGTGCACCCCAATGTTCATCGCAGCACTGTTTATAATAGCCAGGACATGGAAGCAACCCAGATGCCCATCAGCAGACGAATGGATGAGGAAGCTGTGGTACATATACACCATGGAATATTACTCAGCCATTAAAAAGAATTCATTTGAATCAGTTCTAATGAGATGGATGAAACTGGAGCCCATTATACAGAGTGAAGTAAGCCAGAAAGATAAAGACCATTACAGTATACTAACACATATATATGGACTTTAGAAAGATGGTAACAAGAACCCTATATGCAAAACAGAAAAAGAGACTCAGATGTATAGAACAGACTTGTGGACTCTGGGAGAAGGCGAGGGTGGGATGTTTCAAGAGAACAGCATTGAAACATGTATATTATCTAGGGTGAAACATATCACCAGCCCAGGTTGGGTGCATGAGACAAGTGCTCGGGCCTGGTGGACTGGGAAGACCCAAAGGGATCGGGTGGAGAGGGAGGTGGGAGGGGGGACTGGTACAGGGAATACATGTAAATCCATGGCTAATTCATTTCAATGTATGACAAAAACTACTGTAATGATGTAAAGTAATTAGCCTCCAACTAATAAAAATAAATGGGAAAAAAATAAATAAATAAAAATAAAAATATGTAACAAACAAAAATGCATGGAGATTAACCAATACATTTCTAAAGAGTAAACAGGTTACTGGAGAAATCAAAAGAGAAATAAACAAAAACTTCTAGAAACAAATGACAGTGAAAACATGATGGCTCAAATCCTTTGGGATATTGCAAAAGTAGCTCTAAGAGGGAAGTTTACAGTAATACAATCCTACCTGAAGAAGCAAGAAAAAAAATCAGATAAATCCACTATGACCTACCTCCTAGGGTAATGGAAACAAAAACAAAAATAAACAAGTAGAACCTAATTAAACTAAAGTCTTTGCACAGTGATGGAATCTATACGCAAGGTGAAAATACAACCCTCAGAATAGGAGAAAATAATAGCAAAACAACTAGCAAAGAATTAAATTCCCAATTAGACATGAAGCCCACACAAATCAGTACCATAAGTACAAACAACCCAGTTAAAAACTGGACAGAAGACCTACACAAACATTTCTCCATAGAAGATATAGAAATGGCACATGAAAATATGCTCAACATTACTCATTATTAGAATAATGGAAAGCATAACTACAGTGAGATATCATCTCATACCATTTGTGGCATCACTGTTTAGGCAGGTGGATAAGGAGTTCATGAGCCCAATGAGGTAGTCATAAGGTACTGGAATTACAGCCTTGTTACCGACACCAAAAATGAGAGCTAAGAATCTGGTCAATTGGTAACACTGGAGACATAGAAGCTGGTTTCTTAAATGTTGTCAAGAAACCAACTTTTTTTTTTTTTTTTTTTTTTTACAAAATCTAAGAAAGACTTATCTTATGCCAAGACTATTTTTAGTAACAGGTCAAAAGGTATATAATAAAATGTCTTAAAAGTTGTAGGTGTGTCTCTTCCTACCCCCTTTTAATGTCTATTCCTGTATCTGTCTCTGTTACAACTGTCTATGCCAGAAGCTGTCTTTGTTACAACTCTAAATAAAGTGGTCACACTGCTGCAAAGACCAGAATAACTGTGGTCTTTGGTTCTGGATTGAAATCTTTCCTTTGGAGACTTTGAATCCATAGCCAACACTGAATGTTGAGGAACAGTCAGAAAGTCCATCATCAAAATAATCTATAAACAATAAATGCTGAACCGAGTATGGAGAAAAGGAACCATCTTACACTGTTGGTGGGAATATAAACTGATACAGCCACTATGGAAGATAGTATGCAGATTCTTTAAAACCTAGAAATAAAACCACTCAAAACAGAAAAACAAATATCATATACTAACACGTATATGGAATCTATAAAGATGGTACTGGTGAACCTATTCGCAGGGCAACAATGGAGACCTAGTCATAGAGAACAGACTTGTGAACACGGGTGAGAGAAGGTGAATGTGGGACAAATGGAGAGAATAGTATGGAAACATATACACTAACATACATAAAACATGTAAATATTATGTAAGATAGATAGCCATATGTAAAATAGATAGCCAGTGGAAATTTTCTGTGTGACTCAGCAAACTCAAATCAGAGCTCTGTAACAACCTGAAGGGATGGGATAGGGGAGGAGGGGGAGGGAGGTTCAAGACAGAGGGGACATACATACACCTATGACTGTTTTATGTTGATGTTTGACAGAAAACAACACAATATTGTAAAGCAGTTATCATTCAAATATACAGAAATAAATTTCAATATCTATATTAATATATATTCAACATATATACAAGATAACATGATAATTATATGATAAGAAAAATAAAAAAGAAAACAGAGAGAGAGTAGTAGTTGCACCTGCCTAAGATACTCTCTCAACACTGTGCTGGTCTATGGAAGTGGGGTAACTTAGACTCTAGTCTGGTCATGCTTCTGTGATTTCTTGCCTCCAATGTCCACAACTGTCAGAACTAGTATGTTTTCTTTGGGGGGGAATTTTCAATGTTCTTTTATATATTGCATTGACAAAGCGTTTGCCTAGTTGATCTTGTGGATTTGATCTGCAACTTGTACAGTTGGTGGGAAGGTTTTGGATCCTCTTCCTTAACCACTCTGACCCTGGAGTGAAACTATGATTCTATCACAACCCCTACATGTCCTCATCCACAGTGGTTTGCTCCTGAGGATGCCCTGGAGGACTTGTCCTCCAGAGGCATATGTGACCTCCTCTTATGTCCTTTCTGGTCATTTCGCCACAGTCAACAGCAGACCTCACCCTGTGATTATTCTCCAATCCCTATGCTTCAGCTCCCAGCTGCCACACGTTTCAGGGGACTTAGGTCTCTTGCTGATGTATGTAGGGTTGTGGCATGGATTACTTGTGTGGCTATCACTCCACTCTGACTGTCACAGATCAGCTCTTTCACTTCCCCAGCAGGTTTTTGCCTCCCCTCTGTCCCAAAATATCGCTTCTGTGTAGCGATCTCATCCTTGCTTCAGTTCCCATACCCCTAGGATTCAGGTCCAATCCTACTCACTCTCCTCTTTTTTCTTCCTTCCTTTATCTTTCTGAATTTTTTGTGGACCTGCATATTCCTTTCTGATGGTCGTGGACTCCTGCCCACTCTCAGGTGGTGTTCTTCGAGATCTTCTGTGTCTGAAGATGTATTACTAATGCATCAGTGGAGAGAAAAGTACTTCAGCCCACTTACTCCTCCACTATCTTGTGTCTTCTTCTTTACTCATTTTTATGTCATTTTTGTTATTTAATTGTATGAGTTCCTTGTATATTTTAGATATTAATCTCTTCCTCAAAATATTGGCAAAAATTGCTCCCCCCCACCTCCCCCATAGGTTGTCTTTTCATTATTACTATTATTTTTATTGCTGTGCAGAAGCTTTCAAATTTGGTGTGGTGTTATTTGTTGATATTTGCTGTTGTTGCTTTATGTCTTGTTACTATCTAGGAAATTATTGTTAAGACCAGGGCCAAAGAGCTTGTTTGCTTTCAAGGTTTTTATGGTATCGGGTTTAAGTATTTGATTCACTTTGAATTAATTCATTTTTAAAAACAATTAATTTGTTTTTGTCTGTGAGGGGTATTCTTTACTGGGTAGGCTTTTCCTAGTTGCAATGAGCAGAGACTACTCTTTGTTGTGGTGTGCAGGGTTCTTATTCTAATGACTTCTCTTGCTGCAGAGTATGAGCTACAGAGAGCAGGATCAATAGTTGCAGTACATGGGCTTAGTTGCTCTATGGAATATGACATCTTCCCAAACCAGGGATTGACAATGTCCCCTGAATTGTCAGGCAGATTCTTAGCCACTAGACTAGATAACCAGAGGAGTTCCTCACTTTGAGTCATTTTTTGTAGGCAGAGTGAGCTAGAGGTCCAAGTTCATTGTTACACATGTGTTAATTCCATTTTCCCAACACTGTTTGCTGAATCATTTTTTTGTTGAATGTTTATATCTCCTTGTCAAATGTTAGGTATATATGAAAACTAAATTCTTCATCTTTTATTCTGTTTCACTGCTTGATGTATTTTTATGTCAGCAGCCCACTGTTTTTATCACTACAGATTTATAGCATAGTCTGAAATCAGGAATTGCATTAATTCTGGTTTTGTTCTTTTCCCTCAGAATTCCTCTGTTAAAATCTTGTGATTTCATGCAAAGTTTAGGGTGGTCTTTCTGTTTCTGTAAACAATGTGGTTGGCATTTTGAAGGGAATAGAGATGACTTATGGAGGACTTCGGGCAGTATGGTTATTTTAACAACACTGATGCTCCCAATCCACATACAAACAATGCTTTAAAAAAAAGTGTCTTTTAAAATTTTCATGCAAAAAATTATCAATATTCAATTTACAAATCTTTTCCTTCTTTCATTAAATTTATTCCTAAGTATTTTATTGTTTTCAATGCTATTGTGAATGGAATAGCATGCTTTATTTCTTTTTCAGATGTTTCACTATTAGCATATAGAAATACAACTGATTTATGTACATTGATTTTTATATCCTAAATTTTACTGAAATCATTATTTAGTTCTAACAGTTCTTATGGTTATGATTTTCTATGTACAAAATCATATAAGATGACATTTCAATGTCATCCTGTATTTGACAACATTTCTACAATATCTTAGTATAGGATTTTTGTGTTTCTTTGGATTTTGTATAGAAAATAATGTCACATGTAACAAATAATTGTCTTTATCCCTAATGTAGATGTCTATTCTATTTTATTCTCTATTTTGTTAGCTTCTCTTTAAATAAGTTAATACTTTTAGTGTGATATCAAGAGTATTAAGGGACACCATTTCTGTAAATGTCCAGATTTGGTATCATTTATAAAGATTTTGAATTTTCCATCTTTCCCTAGTTTGCATTATTTCTCATGGATGGATGTTACATTTGTATAAAGTTATAAAAAGGACATGTTCTTCAGGAATTCTCTTTATATTTATCTGATCTGATGAACATTGCCAACTGGATCTCTGGTTCCTCTGCCTTTTCCAGATCCAGCTTGAACATTTGAAAATTTTTACTTCACAAAGTGTTGAAGCCCTGTTTGGAGAATTTTGAGCATTATTTTGCTAGCATGTGAGATGAGTTCAATTGTGCAGTTTGAATATGCTTTGGCATTGCCTTTCTTTGAAATTGGAATGACTGACCTTTTCCTGTGGCTACTGCTGAGCTTTCCAAATTTGCTGGTATATTGAGTGCAGCACTTTCCCAGCATTATCTTTTAGGATTATCTTTGCACTTTTATCTTTTAGGATTATCCCAGCACTTTTAGCATTATCTTTGAAATATATCAACTGAAATTCCATCAACTCTACTAGCTTTGTTCATAGAGGTGCTTTCTAATGTCCCCTTGACTCTGCATTCCAGGATGCCTGGCTCTAGGTGAGTGATCACACCATCATGGTTATCTGGGTCATTAAGACCTTTTTGTATAGTTATTCTATGTATTCTTGTCACCTCTTAACATTTTCTGCTTCTGTTAGGTCCATACTATTTCTATCTTTGTTGTGCCCGTCTTTGCAAAAAATATTCCCTTAGTATTTTTAATTTTCTTGAAAAGATTTCTGGTCTTTCCCATTCTGTTGTTTTCCTATATTTCTTTGCATTGATCACTGAGGAAGGCTTTCTTATACTTTGTTTCTATTCTTTGGAACTCTGCATTCAGATGGATATATTTTTCTCATATAAAAATATAGAAAATAATAAATTTAATGTATATTCATGCATCTCCTCATGCATTATAGAGAATTCCATATATTTTATGTATAAACAACAGCTAGATTTCATTTGTGAATTACCAATATATCCATTATACATGTAAAAAAATGTGACATATATGTGAAGTAAAATGATGGTTATCATTAACATCTTTATAAATTCCATATATATGTGTTAGTGTGCTGCAATGTTCTTTATCTTTCTGGCTTACTTCACTCTGTATAATGGGCTCCAGTTTCATCCATCTCATTAGAACTGATTCAAATTAATTCTTTTTAATGGCTGAGTAATATTCCATGGTGTATATGTTCCACAGCTTCCTTATCCATTCATCTGCTGATGGGCATCTAGGTTGCTTACATGTCCTGGCTATTATAAACATTGCTGTGATGAATATTGGGGTGCACGTGTCTCTTGCAGATCTGGTTTCCTCGGTGTGTATGCCCAGAAGTGGGTTTGCTGGGTCATATGGAATTTCTCTTTCCAATTTTTTAAGAAAAATCCACACTGTTCTGCATAGTGGCTGTACTAGTTTGCATTCCCACCAACAATGTAAGAGGGTTGCCTTTTCTCCACACCCTCTCCAGCATTTATTGCTTGTAGACTTTTGGATAGCAACCATCCTGACTGGGGTGTAATGGTATCTCATTGAGGGTTTGGTTTGAATTTCTCTGATAATGAGTGATGCTGAGCATTTTTTCATGTACCTATTAGCCATTTGTTTGTCTTCTTTGGAGAAATGTCTGTTTAGTTCTTTGGCCCATATTTTGATTGGGTCACTTATTTTTCTGGAATTGAGCTTCAGGAGTTGTTTATATTTTTGAGATTAATCCTTTGTCTGTTGTTTCACTTGCCATTATTTTCTCCCAATCTGAGGGCTGTCTTTTCACCTTGCTTATAGTTTCCTTAGTTGTGCAAAAGCTCTTAAGCTTCATTAGGGCCCATTTGTTTATTTTTGCTTTTATTTCCAATATTCTGGGAGGTGGGTCATAGAGGATCTTGCTGTGATTCTTGTTGGAGAGTGTTTTTCCTATGTTCTCTTCTAGGAGTTTGATGGTTTCTGTTCTTATATTTAGATCTTAAACCATTTTGAGTTTATTTTTGTATATGGTGTTAGAGAATGTTCTAGTTTCATTCTTTTACAAGGAGTTGACCAGTCTTACCAGCACCACTTGTTAAAGAGGTTGTCTTTTTTCCATTGTATATCCTTGCCTCCTTTGTCGAAGATAAGGTGTCCATAGGTTTGTGGATTTATCTCTGGGCTTTCTATTCTGTTCCATTGATCTATATGTCTGTCTTTATGCCAGTACCATGCTGTCTTGATGACTGTGGCTTTGTAGTATAGTCTGAAGTCAGACAGGTTGATTCCTCCAATTCCATTCTTCTTTCTCAAAATTACTTTGGCTATTTGAGGTTTTTTGTATTTCCATACAAATTGTGAAATTATTTGCTCTAGTTCTGTGAAAAATACCGTTTGGTAGCTTGATAGGGATTGCATTGAATCTATAGATTGCTTTGGGTAGTATAGCCATTTTGACAATATTGATTCTTCCAATCCATGAACACGGAATGTTTCTCCATCTGTTTGTGTCCTCTTTGATTTATTTCATCAGTGTTTTATAGTTTTCTATGTATAGGTCTTTTGTTTCTTTAGGTAGATATACTCCTAAGTATTTTATTCTTTTTGTTGCAGTGGTGAATGGTATTGTTTCCCTAATTTCTCTTTCAGTTTTCTCGTTTTTAGTGTGTAGGAATGCAAGGGATTTCTGTGTGTGAATTTTATATCCTGCAACTTTACTATACTCGTTGATTAGCTCTAGTAATTTTCTGGTAGAGTCTTTAGGGTTTTCTATGTAGTAGATCATGACACCTGCAAACAGTGAGAGTTTCCCTTCTTCTTTTCCTATCTGGATTCCTTTTCCTTCTTTTTCTGCTCTGATTGCTGTGGCCCAAACTTCCCAAACTATGTTGAATAATAATGATGAGAGTGGGCACCCTTTTCTTTTTCCTGATTTCAGGGGAAATGCTTTTAATTTTTCACTATTGAGGATAATGCTTACAGTGGGTTTGTCATATATAGCCTTTATTATATTGAGGTATGTTCCTTCTATTCCTGCTTTCTGGAGAGTTTTAATCATAAATGGGTGTTGAATTCTGTCAAAGGCTTTCTCTGGATCTATTGAGAATCATATGGTTTTTTTTCTTTTGATTTGTTAATGTGGTGTATTACATTGTTTGATTTGTGGATGTTAAAGAATCCTTGCATTCCTCGGATAAAGACCACTTTGTCATGGCGTATGATTTTTTTAATATGTTGTTGGATTCTGTTTGCTAGAGTTTTGTTGAGGATTTTTGCATCTATGTTCATCAGTGATATTGGCCTGTAGTTTTCTTTTTTTGTGGTATCTTTGTCTGGTTTTGGCATTAAGGTGATGGTGGCCTCATAGAATAAGTTTGGAAGTTTACCTTCTGCAATTTTCTGGAAGAGTCTGAATAAGATAGGTGTTAGCTCTTCTCTAAATTTTTGGTAGAATTCAGCTGTGAAGCCATCTTGTCCTGGGCTTTTGTTTGCTGGAAGATTTCTGATTACAGTTTCAATTTCCTTGCTTGTGATGGGTCTGTTAAGATCTTCTATTTCTTCCTGGTTCAGTTTTGAAAAGTTATACTTTTCCAAGAATTTGTCCATTTCTTCTAAGTTGTCCATTTTATTGGCATAGAGCTTCTAGTAGTGGTCTCATATGATCCTATGTATTTCAGTGTTGTCAATTGTGATCTCTCCATTTTCATTTCTAATTTTGTTAATTTGGTTTTTCTCTCTTTGTTTCTTAATGAGTCTTGCTAACGGTTTGTCAATTTTGTTTATTTTTTCAAAAAACCAGCTTTTAGCTTTGTTGATTTTTGCTCTGGTCTCTTTAGTTTCTTTTGCATTTATTTCTGCCCTAATTTTTAAGATTTCTTTCCTTCTACTAACCCTGGGTTCTTCATTTCTTCCTTCCCTAGTTGCTTTAGGTGTAGAGTTACGTTATTTATTTGACTTTTTTCTTGTTTCTTGAGGTAACCCTGTAATGCTATGAACCTTCCCCTTAGCATTTCTTTTACAGTGTCTCATAGGTTTTGGGTTTTTGTGTTTCCATTCATTTTTATGCACATCTTGATTTCTTTTTGATTTCTTCTATGATTTGTTGGTTATTCAGAAGCGTGTTATTTAGCCTCCATATGTTTGAAGTTTTAACAAATTTTTTTTCCTGTAATTGAGATCTAATCTTACTGCGTTGTGGTCACAAAAGATGACTGGAATGATTTCAATTTTTTTGAATTTTCCAAGACTAGATTTATGGCCCAGGATATGATCTATTCTGGAGTAGGTTCCGTGTGCACTTGAGAAAAAGGTGAAGTTGATTGTTTTGGGGTGAAATGTCCTATAGATGTCAATTAGGTCTAGCTGGACCATGGTGTAATTTAAGGTTTGTGTTTCCTTGTTAATTTTATGTTTAGTTGATCTATCCATAGGTGTGAGTGGGGTATTAAAGTCTCTCACTATTATTGTGTTACTATTAATTTCCTCTTTCATACTCATTAGTATTTGCCTTACATATTGTGGTGCTCCTATGTTGGGTGCATATATATTTATAATTGTTATATCTTCTTCTTGGATTGATCCTTTGATCATTATGTAGTGTCCTTCTTTGTCTCTCTTCACACCTTTTATTTGAAACTCTATTTTATCTGATATGAGTATTGAGACTCCTGCTGTCATTTGTTCTCCGTTTGGGTGAAATATTTTTTTCCAGCCCTTCACTTTTAGTCTGTATGTGTCCCTTGCTTTGAGGTGGGTCTCTTGTAGACAGAATATATAAGGGTTTTGTTTTTGTATCCATTCAGCCAGTCTTTGTCTTTTGGTTGGGGCATTCAACCCATTTACATTTAAGGTTATTATTGATAGGTTTGGTCCTGTTGCCATTTACTTTGTTGTTTTGGGTTCACGTTTATAAAACCTTTCTGTGTTTCCTGTCTAGAGAAGATCCTTTAGCATTTGTTGAAGAGCTGATTTAGGGGTGCTGAATTCTCTCAGCTTTTGCTTGTCTGTAAAGCTTTTGAATTCTCCTTCATATCTGAATGAGATCCTTGCTGGGTACAGTAATCTAGGTTTTAGGTTATTCTCTTTCATTACTTTAAGTATGTCCTGTCATTCCCTTCTGGCCTGATGAGTTTCTGTTGATAGCTCAGCTGTCATCCTTACAGGAATCCCTTTGTGTGCTATTTGTTGTTTCTCCCTTGCTGCTTTTTATGTTTGTTCTTTGTGTTTGATCTTTGTTGATATGATTAATATGTGTCTTGGGGTGTTTCGTCTTGGGTTTATCCTGTTTGGGACTCTCTGGGTTTCTTGGACTTGGTTGGCTATTTCCTTCCCCATTTTACGGAAGTTTTTAGCTATTATCTCCTCGAGTATTTTCCCATGGCCTTTCTTTTTGTCTTCTTCTTCTGGGACTCCTATGATTCGAATATTTGGGTGTTTCACATTGTCCCAGAGGTCCCTGAGGTTGTCCTCATTTCTTTTGATTCTTTTTTTCTTTTTTCCTCTCTGCTTCATTTATTTCTACCATTTTGTCTTCTACCTCACTTATCCTATCTTCTGCCTCCATTATTCTACTCTTGGTTCCCTCCAGAGTGTTTTTGATCTCATTTATTGTATTATTCATTTTAATTGATTCTTTTTTATTTCTTCTAGGTCTTTATTAAACATATCTTGCATCTTCTCAATCCTTGTCTCCAGGCTATTTATATCTAACTCCATTTTATTTTCAATATCTTGGATCATTTTTATTATCATTATTCTCAATTATTTTTCAGGTAGATCCCTATCTCCTCCTCTTTAGTTTGACTTGGTGGGCATATTTCATGTTCCTTTACCTGTTGGGTATTTTTCTGCCTTTTCATCTTGTTTAGATTGCTGTGTCTGGAGTGGGCTTTCTGTATTCTGGAGGTCTGTGGTTCCTTTTTATTGTGGAGGTTTCACCCAGTGGGTGGGGTTGGACGATTGGTTTGTCAAGGTTTCCTGGTTAGGGAAGCTTGCGTCGGTGTTCTGGTGCATGGAACTAGATTTCTTCTCTCTGGAATGCAATGGAGTGCCCAGTAATGAGTTTTGAGTTAGGTTTATGTGTTAGGTGTGACTCTGGGCAGCCTGTATGTTGACGCACAGGGCTATATTCCTGCGTTGCTGGAGAATTTGTGTGGTATGTCTTGCTCTGAAACTTATTGGCTCTTGGTGGTGGTTGGTTTCAGTGTAGTATGGAGGCTTTTGGATGGTCTCTTATTACTTAATGTTCGGTGTAGTCAGGAGTTTTCTGGTGCTCTCAAATTTTGGGCTTAAGCCTCCTGCCTCTGGGTTTCAGTTTTATTCTTCCAGTAGTCTCAAGACTTCTCCAACTATACATCACTGATAATAAAACTTCTAGGTTTTATTTATTTATTCTATGGTGAAAAGAACCTCCCCCGTGAGGTACACCCAGCAGGGTTCACAGAGTTGCATGAAAAAGAAAAGAGAGAAGAGGGTGATAGGGATGAGCAGGAGGAGAAAAGGGGGGACTGAAGAGGAGAGAGACAGATCTACGCAGTTGTCTGTTCCCAGAGTGTTCTCCACAGCCCAGACACCCACAAAGATTCACAGAATTGTATTGGGAAGAGAAGGGGAAAGAATGAAATAGAGGTGTTCTGAGGTAGAAAACGGGGAGTCAAAATTGGAAAAGAGTAATCAACACACTCCTGAATAAAAACGGGAATGGAATATTGGATTCTTAAATGTGCAATATTTGTATCACATACTGAAAAACAAAGATTAGAAATCTAGAGTAGATGTTAGACTCTTAAAAGTACAAAATTAAAAACAAAAACACACAAAAAATTAGAAATATATATATGAAGTTCGGTTTAAAACTAGAGCTTCTCTCTTTTTTTTTCTTTGCAAGGTTATAGTGAAATGAAAATGAATTAAGGAGTAGTAGAGGAGTAACAAAAGACTTTAAAAGTAAATAAGATAAAAGGAAAAAAGACAAAAGAAAAGAAAAAAGAAAAAAAAAAAACAAGAATAAAACAAAAATTTTTCCGAATTAAAAAATTGTAAAAGTCTATGAAAATGAAAGTTAAGGAGTAATGGGGGAGTAATAGAGAATTTTAAAAGAAAATAAAAGAGAAAAAATAAAAAAGAAAAGAAAAAAATTTTAATTAAAGCAAAAAAAAAAAGTAAAAATATATCTAGGTATTTCTCTGGAGCTGCTGTGGTCAGTGTGGGTTTGGTTCAGTTTCAGATAGCTCCTCGTTCCAGCTTACACTTCTCGATATCTATAGGCCCCTTCCGGATTAGTCAGTATTCTCTACAGGGGTTTTAATCTGTTGCACTGGTCCTTTCTGAAGCAGTTCCCTTTGTTAATTTGGCTTCTGTTTGCAGGTCTCTTCAATGTCTAATTTCCACCCTGACACAGGCGGACGGAGGTGATCTCTTGTTCAGGTTGCTAGTTCCCTCACTCTGCGGGGAGGGACTGGCACTGCTTTCCCCATCTACACTGCTCAGGCTCCCAGCTGCTCTATATGGTGAGTGACTACATTGCGCTCAGTTCCAGCCCTCGGGTGTTCCACAAAATCGCAGACTTGGCTGTGCCTGCGTTTTGTGCCTTCCCCGGCCCAAGCAGCTCAGGCAGCCAGGAGCTTGACGGGTGCACTCTCCCCGGGTGCGGCGTGCCTTCTCCCCTCCGCGGTCCCAGCCTCAGTTTCTGCCCATGCCCTGGGTCTAGCCGCGACCTTCCTGGCAGGTGTCAACCATTCAGAATCTCAGGAAGTCCTTGGTTAGAAACTGGAGGCCTGTTTGCAGTGTGGTAGGGGATGCAGTCCTTGGGGCCGAGCCTGCCCCTTTCTCTTCCTCCCTGTCTCCTGCCTTCCGGCAGGGCTGGGCTGGTCTGCACCCATCTAGCTCCTCAGACTTGCTCATTCCCTTTGTTCTCTGAATGGCCGGCAGTGTGTTTGGGCCGGTTAATTTTCTCGCTCTCTTTTGCTGTCCCACAGTTTAAATTGGTAACTCACAAAAGCTCCCTCCAATTGCTCTCAGGGCACTCAGGCCCTGAGCAATGCCGCTGGCCCGCTCCTCTCCATTCCACCCCCACTTGCTGGTGGTGGATGTGGGCGTCTGGGGTACTTTTCTGCTGGGAGTTGCTTTTAGGCATGTAATCTGTGGGTTTTATTTATTTTTCCCCTCCCAGTTAGGTTGCCCTCCAAGATTCAAAAACATCCCCCAGACCTGACAGTGTGAGGTTTTACTGTGTTTGGAAACTTCCTCTATTAAGACTCCCTTCCCAGGATGAATCTCCATGCCTAGCTCTTTTGTCTCTCTTTTTATCTTTTATATTTTGTCCTACCTTCTTTCGAAGACAATAGGCTGCTTTTCTGGGTACCTGATGTCCTCAGCTAGCGATCAGAAGTTGTTTTGTGAATTTTGCTCTCTGTTCAATTGTTCTTTCGATGAATTTGTAGGGGAGAAAGTGGTCTCACTGTCCTATTCCTCCACCATCTTGGCTCCTTCCCCAAATATAGCTTTTATTATGTTGAGGTATGTTCCTTCTATTCCTGCTTTCTGGAGAGTTTTTATCATAAATGGATGTTGAATTTTGTCAAAGGCTTTTTCTGCATCTATTGAGATAATCATATGGTTTTTATCTTTCAATTTGTTAACGTGGTGTATTACATTGATTGATTTGTGGATATTAAAGAAATCTTGCATTCTTCATATAAAGCCCACTTGGTCATGATGTATGATCTTTTTAATGTGTTTTTGGACTCTGTTTGCCAGATTTTGTTAAGGATTTTTGCATCTATGTTCATCAGTAATATTGGCCTGTAGTTTTCTTTTTTTGTGGCATCTTTGTCTGGTTTTGTAATTAGGGTGATTACCGTTAGTCTGGCTAACAGTTTGTCAATTTTGCTTATCTTTTAAAAAAAATCAGCTTTTATCTTTGTTGATTTTTGCTACGGTCTCTTTTGTTTCTTTTGCATTTATTTCTGCCCTAACTTTTAAGATTTCTTTCCTTTTACTAATCCTGGGGTTCTTCATTTCTTCTTTCTCCAGTTGCTTTAGGTGTAGAGCTAGGCTATTTATTTGAGTTTTTTTAATTGATTCTTGAGGTAAGCCTGTAATGCTGTGAACCTTCCCCTTAGCACTGCTTTTACAGTGTCCCATAGGTTTTGGGTACTTGTGTTTTCATTTTCATTCATTTCTATGCATATTTTGATTTCTGTTTTGATTTTTTCTATGATTTGTTGGTTATTCAGAAGCATGTTATTTAGCCTCCATGTGTTTGGATATTTAACTTTTTTTCCCCTGCAATTGAGATCTAGTCTTACTGCATTGTGGTCAAAAAAGATGAGTTGAATCATTTCAGTTTTTTTTGAGATTACCAAGGCTAGATTTATGGCCCAAAATGTGATCTATCCCAGAGAAGGTTCCGTGTGCACTTGAGGAAAAAAGGTGAAGTTGATTGTTTTGAGGTGAGATGTCCTATAGATATCAATTAGGTCTAACTGGTCCATTATGTCATTTAAAGTATGTGTTTCCTTGTTAATTTTCTTTAATTGATCTATCCATAGGTGTGAGTGGGGTATTAATGTCTGCCACTCTTATTGTGTTATTGTTAATTTCCCCCTTCATATTTGTTAGCACTTGTCTTTACATATTGTGTTGCTCCTATTTTGGGTACATATATATTTATAATTGTTATATCTTCTTCTTGGATTGATCACTTGATCATTATTTAGTGTCCTTCTTTGTCTCTTTTAATGGTCTTTGTTTTAAAGTCTGTTTTATTTGATATGAGTATTGTGACTCCTGCTTTCTTTTGGTCTCCATTTGTGTGAAATATTCTTTTCCAGCCCTTCACTTTTAGTCTGTATGTGTCCCTTATTTTGAAGTGGGTCTCTTGTAGACAGAATATATAGGGGTCTTGTTTTTGTATCCATTCAGCCAGTCTTTGTCTTTTGGTTGAGGCATTCAACCTATTTACATTTAAGGTACCATTGCCATTTACTTTGTTGATTTGGGTTTGAGTTTATACAACATTTCTGTGTTTTCTGTCTAAACAAGATCATTTAGTATTTATTGGAGAGCTGGTTTGGTGGTGCTGAATTCTCTCAGCTTTTGCTTGTCTGTAAAGCTTTTGAATTCACCTTCATATCTGAATAAGATACTTTCTGGGTACAGTAATCTGGGTTGTAGGTTATTCTTTTTCATTATTTTAAGTATGTTCTGCCATTCCCTTCTGGCCTGAAGAGTTTCTGTTGAAAGATCAGCTGTTATCTTTATGGGAATCCCTTTGTGTGTTATTTGTTGTTTCTCCCTTGCTGCTTTTAATATTTGTTCTTTGTGTTTGATCTTTGTTGATATGGTTAATATGTGTCTTGAGGTGTTTTGCCTTGGGTTTATCCTGTTTCTTGGACCTCTGCAACTATTTCCTTCCCCATTTTAGGTTTCAAGCTATTATCTCCTCAAGTATTTTCCCATGGCCTTTCTTTCTGTCTTCTTCTTCTGGGACTCCTATGATTCAAATATTTGGGTGTTTCACATTGTCCCAGAGGTCCCTGAGGTTGTCCTCATTTCTTTTGATTCTTTTTTTCTTTTTTCCTCTCTGCTTCATTTAATTTCTACCATTTTGTCTTCTACCTCACTTATCCTATCTTCTGCCTCCATTAGTCTACTCTTGATTCCCTCCAGAGTGTTTTTGATCTCATTTATTGCATTATTCATTTTTAATTGACTCTTTTTTATTTCTTCTAGGTCCTTGTTAAACATTTCTTCAATCTTCTAAATCCTTGTCTCCAGGTTATTTATCTGTAATTCCATTTTGCTTTCAATATTTTGGATCATTTTTTATTATCATTATTCTCAATTCTTTTTCAGGTAGGTTCCCTATCTCCTACTCTTTTGTTTGGATTGGTGGGCATTTTTCATTTTCTTTTACCTGTTGTGTATTTCTCTGCCTTTTTTTCTTGTTTAGATTGCTGTGTTTGGGGTGGCCTTTCTGTATTCTGGTGGTCTGTGGTTCCTTTTTATTGTGGAGGTTTCTCCCAGTGGGATGGGTTGGATGATTGGCTTGTCAAGGTTTCTTGGTTAGGGAAGATTGTGACTGTGTTCTGGTGTGAGGAACTAGATTTCTTCTCTCTGGAGTGCAATGGAGTGTTCATTAGTGAGTTTTGAGTTAGGTCTATGTGTTAGGTGTGACTTTGGGCAGCCTGTATATTGACACTAAGGGCTACGTTCCTCTGTTGCTGAAGATTTTGCATGGTATGACTTGCTCTGGAACTTATTGGCTCTTGGGTGTTGGTTGGTTTCAGTGTAGGTATGGAGGCCTTTCGACGGTCTGTTATTACTTAATGTTCCATGTAGTCAGGAGTTCTCTGGTGTTCTTACTTTTGGGGTTAAGTCTCCTGCTTCTGGCTTTCAGTTTTATTCTTCCAGTAGCCTCAATGCTTCTCCAACTATACAGCACTGATAATAAAACTTCTAGGTTAATGGTGAGAAGATTCTCCACAGTGAGTGACACCCAGAGGGTTTCACAGAGTTACATGAAGAAGAGGAGAGGGAGGAAGTAGATAGAGATGAGCAGGAGAAAAGGGGGAACTTAAGAGGAGAGAGACAGATCTATGCAGTACTCTGTTCCCTAAGTGTTCTCCATAGCCCAGAACACCCACAGAGATTCACAGAATTGGATTGAGAAGAGAAGGGGGAGGGAGGAAATAGAGGTGATCTGGGGAGAAAAAGGCGAGTCAAAAGGGGGAAAGAGTAATCATCACACTCCTGAGTAAAAATGGGTACTGAATATTGGATTCTTAAATGTCCAAAATTGATATCAAATACTGAAAAACAGATTAAAAATCTAGAGTAGAGGTTAGACTTTTAAAAATACAATATTAAAAACAAAAACACAAAAAAATTAAGAAATATATATGAAGTTCACTTTAAAAATAGGGTTCTTTTTTTTTGCAAGGTTATAGTGAAATGAAAATGAAAATGAAGGAGTAATAGAGGAGTAATAGAGGACTTTAAAAGAAAATAAAAGAAAGAAAAAAAGAAAAAATTAATTAAAAAATAGTAAAAATATATGAGAATGAAAATGAAAAATTGAGTAATAGAGGACTTTAAAAGAAAAAAACAGGAAAAAATAAATTGAAAAAAATTAATTAAAAAAATAGTAAAAATATATGAAAATGAAAATTAAGGAGTAATAGAGGAGTAATAGGGAATTTTAAAAGAAAATAAAAGAAAAAAATTTAAAAAAAGAAAAAAAAAATTTTTAATTAAAAAAATAGTAAAAATATATCTAGGAATTTCTCTGGAGCTGTTGTGGGCAGTGTGGGTTCAGTTCAGTTTCAGATAGCTCCTTGTTCCAGCTTACACTTCTCAGTATCTATAGGCCTCTTCTGGTATAGTCTGTGTTAACCCCAGGGATTTTAATCTGTTGCACGGGTCACTTCTGGAGCAGTTCCCTTTGTTTATTTGGCTTTTGTTTGCAGGTCTCTTCAGTGTCTAATTTCCACCCTGACACAAGTGGGCAGTGGTGGTCTCTTGTTTAGTCGTACTGTGGGGAGGGAGGGACGCTGCAGACAAATACCACTGGCCTGTGTGGGCAGCACTCACAGTGTTTCAGCCACACTGGGTTTGCCCCTGCTCCTGGCGAGCATGTGTGCTTTCCCCATCTATACTGCTCAGGCTCCAGGCTGCCCTATAGGGAAATGGCCCTGCGTGGCATGCAGTTCCAGTTTTTGGGTACTCCACAAAAGTGCAGACTCAGTTGGGCCTGTGTTTTGTTCCTTCCCTGACCAGAGCAGCTCAGGCCGCCAAGAGCTTGACAAGCGCTCTCTCCCCGGATATGGCACACCTTATCCCCTCCGCGGTCCTAGCCTCAGTTTCCGCGTGCACTGATTGGGTGTGCCTTGTATCTGTCCTGGGGAACTGGCCTCTAGCCTCAACCCTCCCAGCGGATGTCAACCATCCAGAATCTCAGGAAGTCTTTGGTTAGAAGCTGGGAGCCTGTTTGCAGTTTGGTAGGGGATGCCATCTCTGGGGCCACGTTTGCCCCTTCCCCCCCTGCCCCCTGCCTCCTGCCTCCAGCGGGGGATGGGCCAGTCCATAGCTGGATAGCTCTTCCCTGGAATTGCTCAGTCTTTCTGGCAATGGCCAGCAGTGTGTTCAGTTCACACACTTGTTACCAGTTAATTTTCTCTTGCTATCCCACAGTTTAAGTTGTTATCTCACTTTAGCTCCCTCCAATTGCCCTCAGGGCATTCAGGCCTGGTCCTTACCCTAAGCAAAGCCACCTGCTCCTCTCCATTCAGCCCCCACTTGCTGGTGGCGGATGAGAGCGTCTGGGGTACTTTTCTGCTGGGAGTTGCTTTTAGGCATGTAATTTGTGGGTTTTATTTATCTTTCCTCCCAGTTAGGTTGCCCTCTGAGATTTGAAAATGTCCCCCAGACCCGCCAGTGAGAGGGTTTCCTGGTGTTTGGAAACTTTCTCTGTGATGGCTCCCTTCCCAGTTCGGGTCTCCATCCCTAGCTCTTTTGTCTCTCTTTTTGTCTTTTATATTTTGTCTTATCTCCTTTTATTGAAGACAATGGGCTGTTTTTCTGGGTGCCTGATATCCTCTGCTAGTGATCAGAAGTTGTTTTCTGCAGTTTGCTCAGTGTTCAAATGCTCTTTCAACGAATTTGTAGGGGAGAAAGTGGTCTCCCCGTCCTATTCCTATTCCTCCGCCATCTTAACTCCTCTGCATGCTGAGTTTGCTTGTTTGGCTTTTTTTTTTTTTTTTTTTGCATGCTGAGTTTTAAGCCAACTTTTTCACTCTCCTCTTTCACTTTCATCAAGAGGCTCTTTAGTTCTTTACTTTCTGCCATAAGGGTGGTGTCATCTGCATATCTGAGGTTATTGATACTTCTCCCAGCAATCTTGATTCCAGCTTGTGCTTCATCCAGCCTGCATTTCACATGATGTACTCTGCACATAAGTTAAGTAAGCAGGGTGACAATATGCAGCCATGGCATATTCCTTTCCCAACTTGGAACCAGATTTTTGTTCCATGTCAAGTTTTAACTGTTGCTTCTTGACCTGCATACATATTTCTAAGGGAGCAGGTCAGGTGGAGTTTGGAGTATGTTCAATATTGCTTTTATTATAATCTGAACTCAGATGTTTGATCTTCTCTGAAACATGAAATGTATAATTTCTATCTGAAAATCTGAGAGCCAATTAATCTTCAGAGGTTTGGAATTTTCTATTCTTCACATAAAACAAACTGAGTGTTGATTTTTAAATATAAATTATGCACTCCTAGATAATTCAGTAATGAAATATGGGTGCAGTTTTCTTTGCTATGAAATCCAGAGTTCTCTATATCTCAAATACAAAATGTAAGTGGTCTATAGAGGGTAAAGTATGGAACTCTGTATAATTGATTATGGAAATCTGTATATTTCACATGTGTAAACATAGATCAGATAATTTCCCATGTACTGTAACATTCTGTACATTTCCTCAGTGACTCTATGGTCATGAATTTTTATACATGTAATATGATATTCTCTCATATTTACAAGATATTCTTATACCTACTGATTTATGCAAGAAATGTGTCCCAAATATGTCATATATGAAAGTCATAGTACATATTTATTTTGAATGGGAGATACTCTATATTTAGCAAATAAACACTTGTGCCCAGATTTTCTTACCAGAATTTTGGAATTTTCTACATTCCACATGTAAAAATCTAAATGAAGATCATCCTTGATGAAATTTCAAAGTTTCTGTGTTTCACTTATGAAGGTCCAGCTTAAGAATTTCACACGTTAAATACACATATCTTCTTAAATAGCATAAAGGAACCTGGGATGCCAATACTTCAAAATCAACTTTGGAATACTCAATATTTCACATTTGAAAACATTGTGTTTCCCTCTGAGAAACTGGGAATTCTCTATATTTTACATTTGCTCATATTGCACAAACATTCCTACACGCATTTTTGAATTCCTTATATTTCACTGAGCACCTCAGTTTTCTAGATTTAAACATAAAGTAGTGACTTTTCATGTTTCTCCTGTGAACATGTGGTTATTTATTTTATTTCCTAGAGCATGGAATACACTTTATTTCACATAGGAAAATGAGGGCACAGATTTTTTCACATGAATTATGAAATTCTTTTTTTTTCATCTATGAAATAACACCAGTGTTTAGTTCTCATATAAAAATGCTTTTCACATATTTATCCTTGAGTTATGGGTTTGCTTACAAAAGTGAAAGATTGTATGAGGTTTTTGTATATAGAATGTAGACATCTCCCTATCTATATCACCTGTGATTATTTGTTCCCAGATTTTCATTGTGAAGTTTACATTTGTCTTCATTACACATATGGAAATATTAACCAGAGTTTTCCAACAAAAAATAGACAGTTCTTTACATTTCACATGTAGAAACCTGTATATTATTATATTGTATATGAGACACCATGTCACTTATGAAACTGTGTGTGCACATACAAACTAATACACATACAAACTAATACACACACAAACTAACTTTATTTATTTCCAATATGGAAATATGCACAGTTTTAGCTATAGGAATTCATAAATTCTATGTATTTCAAATATTAAAATAAGAACTCACATTCTCTTACATAGACTTATAGGGACTTTTCTATAGATCACTGATAAATAATGATGTAGATTTTCATAAGTAATATACAGAATGTTCTGTATTGCTTTTATCAATATCTGTACTCATATGTTCAGATGAAAAATTGAGATTTTCTTCTAATTCAAGAGTGTAGAGCAGGATGACTTTTTTTCCTCATAAAATATGACATTCTAGATAGAACTTGTTTGTGAAGAGGTGAGAAAGAACTTCTCTTGCAGAAATTTGGAATTTTCTGTTTTTCACAGAAGGCAATCTGACACTCATTTTTGGACATAAAATGTGTAATTCTTAGTGTTTCACCAACAAAACTATACATATATATATATATATGATTTTTTCATTATGACATATAGAATCCTGTTTGTTTTAGGTATCTAACTATGGCTGCAAGGAAACAAGATGATGGTTGAATAGAGTATATAGAGTACATCTTTCTCTATAGATACTTCAGGAATACACCCTTAGACATCAAAATGTTTACAGAACATAATATGTGAATGGGCAGGAGTATTGGACACTAGAAAAGAATATACAGAACCATGTAAAGCTCTGTAGGATGAAGGAAATGTGGGGAAAAGTGGAGAGCTAGTAGGATTGGACCTGCCCTTGGTGGATCGGGTACTGAAGTGTGGGTCTGACCCTGACATTGGGGCAATTGTTTGGGACAGAGGAGAAATATTTGACTGAGAGTGAAGCTAATATGTGATAGCCTAAGTGGAATGAGAATCACACAGGTAATCCTTGCCTCGTCCACACATACTCCAGACAGGGACATGGGTCATATAGAAGGCACAGTGGATAGGAGCTGGAGTGTAGGAATTGTGGAGCAATCCCAGGGCAATGTCTGCTGTTGACTGCAGGTAATGTCATGAGGGGATTTTAGAGATGAGATTGTTATGGGAATTGCCTGTGGAGGAAAATTGGCATTTCTGGATGCAAGGCAATAATGCTGAGTCATGGGTGGGGGTGGAGCCATCACCATAGCCTCTCTCTACACAAAAGCCAGCACTAGCAGTTGAACAATAGAGAGACTGGCCCATCAAACACCTGATAGGCCCAACTGGGGCCCAGAGTAGGGCCCCAGTCAGTTGGTTTCTCCAAGCACCTGCCATGTTAAACAACAGAGAAGGACCCAGCAATGGGAGTCCTTGTAGTTCCTAATGCACTGAATAACATAGTAGGACCCAAGCTGGGGTTTGGGGTGGGGGAGCCTTATGTGTCTGGTATAGTGAGCAACACAGAAAGATCCCATCCAGGGTAGCCATTTGAGTGCCTGAATGGCTGGATAAATGGAGCAGGATCAGTGAAAGTGAGTGGTCTTCTGTTCACTGGTTGCCAGAGGCTAGAAAAAGACTCTGATTGGGCCATAAGCTCCTGCAGTTGAGTCAATCTGTGCCCCTGCACACTTGGTGCCACCAGGCAGTTTCACCACCTTCATGTTCAGCCCTCACTGGGCAGAGATGCCGCAAGCTAGAAGAAACCCTGATAGCACTATATCTCCTGGGACAATAATCACCAGTGCTCTTACATAGCCAGCATTGCCAGGTTCCCCATGATCCAAGAACTCTGCCATCTCCATGCATGATCCCTACTGGGACAGAGCTACCAGAAACTAGAAAAAGTCCTGCATCTGTGCACTTATGGTCTGTTTGGTTCTGTCCAACTCTTTGTGACCTTTCAGACTGTGACATGCCAGGTTTCTCTTTCCAGGTGATTGTCCAGGCAAGAATACTGGACTGGGTTGCCATGTCCTTCTACAGTATCATATTTGCTATTGTCCTTATCTGCCAGTTTCCCTGAGTACCTGGTGCTGCCTAGGCCCCTGTGACCCAAACAACTATGTAACCCACACTTGGTCTTTAAGGCAGATCCATATCCTCCAGGGCAAGCTCAGGAGCAAAGCTCTATGGATAGCCCACATTAAGAGGTGAAGATAAAATCACAATTGAAACCTGTGCCAGTGTGGTTAAGGAAGATGACCAAAGCCTCAGCAGTTGTACAAGCTGCAGATTGAATCCACACCATCAACTATGCAGACTCTGTCTATGGAATTAAAAGGGCATTGAGAGCTTTCACAAGAGAAAACACACTAGTTCTGACAGTTGTGGACATTAGAGGCAAGAACACACAGATGTAAGACCAGACTAGAGTTTGAGAAGCCCCCAGAGCAGATCCAGAGATCAACCCAGTGTTGGAGGGCATCCTAGGAAAGTGAAGTGTACTGTGACTTCCAAAGAGGGATAGGAGACTAACAGCAGAGACACAAGAAAAACACTGACTCTTATATTTTGACTTATTCTGTAGCTGGTTTAGGATTTTTTCTTTTTAGCTCATTTTCCCCCTCTGTTGTTGTAGTTGTTGATTTTAATAGTAATTTTAAATTTGTTAAAAATTTTAAGAATTTATTTTATAATCACACTTTTTATTT
This sequence comes from Odocoileus virginianus, assembly GCF_023699985.2. Lineage (NCBI taxonomy): Eukaryota > Metazoa > Chordata > Mammalia > Artiodactyla > Cervidae > Odocoileus > Odocoileus virginianus. Next base: position 434,298 of record NW_027224357.1, read on the forward strand.
GTTATATACTTCTGCCTATATGTTGGCCTTTTGTGCTTCTATGGGGTTTTCCTTTCTTTCTCTCTCTGTTTTAATCTAAATTTTGAATTGTTTTTTTTTTTTAATATTGAAATTTTCAGTTCAGTTCAGTTCCGTCACTCAGTTTTGTCCTACTCTTTGTGATCCCCATGAATCGAAGCACGCCAGACCTCCCTGTCCATCACCAACTCCCAGAGTTTATCCAAACTCATCTCCATTGAGTCGCTGATGCCATCCAACCATCTCATCCTTTGTCTTTTCCTTTATCGGTCACAGCCACTGCCCCTTCCCCTTGCAGGGGCAGAAGTAGCTTTGAGCTTGGCCCTTCTAAAAGGCAGAGATCCCACAGGCAATGTCTCTAACCTGCAAAAGCAACTTTAGTGCCTCTCTTTTCTGCCATGTGATTAAAAAATATACTGTCCTTGTTGATTAGCTAGCCTGATACCTCCTTGGGCAAAGGGCAACGACAAAAAGGTCCTTTCTCTGTCTCATATTGCAAAAGCAAATAGCTAGCTTTGTAGCTTGGTTACTGCTCTGACAGAGTCAGAACTCTTTTGCAAATTAAAACAACAACAGCAACAACAACAGAAGTATGCAGTCTGAAATCATTCCAGGCTTGGCACACTCTTGGGGGGTTTTCATTTACACACCAAAACATTTTAATTTCTGAAGGATACTGATGGTTTACTTGGCGGTCGGGGGGGGGGGGGGGGGGGGGGGGTGGGGTGGCGGGGAAGAAAGGCCATGGAAAACTCCATTAGTTCTAAAATTTTGGGAGTATATACTCGTCTGTAGTCTCAAAGAAAAGTGAATTTCTTAACGGTCAACACTCCAAAAGCAAGCCCACCCAACTAGCCTACTTATCTCAGACTTAGGTCACTGTCTTGTACATTAAAAAAGGACAGATGTATAGAACAGACTTTTGGACTCTGTGGGAGAAGGTGAGAGTGGGATGTTTCAAGAGAACAGCATCGAAACATGTATATAATCTAGGGTGAAACAGATCACCAGCCCAGGTTGGATGCATGAGACAAGTGCTCAGGCCTGGTGCACTGGGAAGACCCAGAGGGATCGGGTGGAGAGGGAGGTGGGAGAGGGGACCGGGATGGGGAATACCTGTAAATCCATGGCTAATTCATTTCAATGTATGACAAAAACCACTGCAATGTTGTAAAGTAATTAGCCTCCAACTAATAAAACTAAATGGAAAAAAAAAAAAAAAACCGTGATACAATTCCACAACTTTTGAAAAAAAAAAAAAAGGATTTAAAAACAATTTAAAATCCTAAAGTCCATGCTGGTTTCAGAAAGATTCTACCACACATGCACCTAACACAAAAATCTGGATTCCCCAGATTCCTCAGAGAGAAGGGAACATGGGCAGAGCCCTCACGGGGTATGCTCCACCTTCCCTGGGGATGGGGGTGGGGGGGCGCAGTGGTGAACCAGGAAAAGAGCTCCCATGAGGTCCTTCTGATTCCACCCATCCCCTCCAGATCGAAGATAACTCAGTGGCTGGCAGCAGTTTCAGTCTGGTAGTAGATGGGTACAGTGAGGGAATTTCTCTGCAGAAATAAAGCTACTCAGGACAGCCCACAGATAAAGCATCTAGTGGAAGACTCTGCTGTTTAGGAAAACCACCAAGAAGACATTCAATTGAAAAAGATATGCTTTACCAGGTATCTTTGTTTCATTGGCACTGATAATGAATAAAGGAGAGAGGATAGAGAAGAGGAAGCCACAGTGTAGGAGAGTGCATTGCCATCTTACATTGGAAATCCAGGGGCAAACCAAATCCAACGTAGTAAGGCCAGTTTCTTTCTATGTTGATATCACTGGTGCATTTGAATTCCTTTACTGAACCAATGATTTCCAAATCAATATAGTGGGTACAGAAGTGAACAGAGAAGAGACATACTCAGGAGACTAAGCAACTGGCCAAAATGTATGGTAAAGAGGCTGACAGACATACCCTGGAGGAGGAAGAAAGATTGCAGTGAAAGGTTAGAGTGTGTCAGCAGTTATTCTGCTGATGTTAGGGAATGGGTGAGGTTCCTTGGTTGATACCTCAAATGATAGGTCAGCTAAATCCTGGAACCAAATCATGTTCACAATATTTATGAGTATGAAGAGGGGGAGCACAGAGAGAGAGCAGATAATTGACCTGAAGAACTTCAGCCATCACCAAATATCTCCATGTAGTGATGGATTACTAGTAATATGGGCTACTACTGACTGAAGCACAGGATTAAAAAGTCCATAAAACAAGAGGAGACTGAATCAGAAAACTCCACCATCACAAGTGCAGCAGTGAAAAGTTCTCCCAACAATATGTGGCTCACTTTCCTGCTTCCTCCCTGTGTTCTGGGCTTCCCACTGGGCCAGAATACTGCTTGCTGTTTTTTGATGCTACTCCTCTCTCTTTTGTTGAATTTGAGCATCCAACTTTGAGACAATACAAATTTCCCAGACAGAGTCTGATTCCCCTGGCAAGGTCCTGCAGAAATATTTTGACAGTCAACCATCGCTTCACTATCCAAACTATCAACTACACAAAGGAGAGAAAGAGGTGTCCCCAAAACTTTAATCATGAAGGCCTCAGCAGCTTCTCTATCTTGGCTCTGGCTCCAGCTGCAACCCTTACCCACCACTGGCCTCTGACTCCTTTGAATTGCTCCACTCCTGGCTGCCAGTTCGTACCCAGGCATTCCCAGGGCAGGGGACACTGTGTCTGCACTGCAGTGTACATCTTCATATCACAGTAAATGGCTGATTTATTCTGATCAGTGTATAGAAAGTGGCAAATAACTATCATGTGTATTTATCATTTTTTAAATCATTGGAACATGTTCTTATGCATTTTATGGCAGCTATCATAATGCTTTATTTCCAGTAATGCTTTTCCAATGTGTACTTTCAATGGTTGATGTATTAATTCTTTATTTGAACTAATTATCATTTGAGTATTAGTTGATTGGAACTGCTTAAATGTCTTAATTTTTGTAACATTGGTTACTACAGTATCAGTAAAATTCATCAATGACATTTACTTTCCTAGTGAGATATTAAATTAAAATAAAGGGCCCATTTTACCTGTTGAAATGAAAAAGAGTAATCACTAACACTAATAGAGCCATAGGGAAACTTTCAAGTAAGAATGTAGTAATATAGAAATATACTATTAGAATGGTTCTGTAGTAAGAAATTAATACAAACAAACTGGTAAGCACTACTTTAAAAATGACTTTCTAAACTATATCTTATACAAATATATTAAGATGTTGTTTACCTTTGGTGCATGATTTCACTGCTGAGTTGTTGTCCTACATGTTCTTGACTGCTTAGTTGTCTCTGACTCTTTGCAATTCCATGGACTGTAACCTGCTTGGCTTTTCTGTCTGTGCAATTGTTTGGGCAAGAATACTGGAGACGGTTGCTGTTTCCTTCTCCAGGGGATCATTCCGAGCCATGGATCAAACTCAAGTCTTCTGTATTGGAAGAAGATTCTTTTCTTCTGGGTCATCACAGAAGCCCCATTTACCTAAATTGTGTTTTATTGCTCAGTCCTATCCCATTCTTTAAGACCCCATGGACTGGGGCTCTCCAGGCTCTGCTACCCGTGGGCTTCTTCAGGCAAGAATATTGAAATGGGTTGCCATTTCCTTCTCCAGAGATTTACCTAAAGAGTATATATTAGAAAGATCAATCACTACTTTAGGAGAACCAGTCAACATTATATTACTTATTTATAATAGCTTACTAAGAGATTCTAAGCATTTTTGTAAACGGGGAAATATTATAAAGACTAGTAGACATCAGCATTAAAATAAGACATATACACTGAAAATTGAGCTATAGTATTGCTTTTTAAGAGTAGTAAAATTTAGTATACATACATATGTAAGTATATATGTATATTAAATTTTATATATGTAAGAGTATATATAAATATTTATGTATATATATATATAATGGCTATATAAACTATGTAGATAAATTCTAGAGAAACCCTTGGAAAATAAGTTATTTCTGTCCTTCGTTAAGTGTATTTTCTTCTATTAGGTAGGATTTTGCATGTTAATTCCTAGAAGGAAGAATTTTATATTAGGGAAAAATAATGTCAGCAGATAGTTTTTTCAGGTATAGACATGCATTAGCCAAAATTGTATTTATTATACAGAATGAGGTGACAGAAACTGCAGAAATTGCCCTAAGTGGATCTCTTCATTTTGTTACTTTTGGAATTTTTAGTGAAAAACATTACCTGTATCTGCCTAATGAGAATATTCCAAATATGTTTACTTCAAAGACACTAAGGCTTTTGACTCCTAAATGTTTTAAATATTTTCATTATTTTCTCTTATTTTTATTATTACTTTTCTTTTGTATTAACAGAAAAGAAAATCACACACAAGTAAAGAATATGCCACACAAGAGTGATCATATTGGCGACATTTAAGAGAGCAATAAATAATGAAAAAAGTGATGGTAAAAGTTCTCTTTTGTATTTTATGGTGACTAAATTAACGCAGCTGGTAAATATATTTAGTAAAACAGAAAAGTAGAATATTTGGTCTTTTTATTTTTTAGACTGTCCCTTAAAGGTCTCCATTTACCCCTCCCCCGCCTCTGTGTTTTCTTCCGGTCCTACTGTTTCTGCGGCTGATCTCGCGATACAGACGTATTCCTTATGCTCGTCTCCTCGCGCCATACATCCGGTTCGTTACGCTCTTGACCGAAGAGGCGCGGCTGCGTTCAACGTTAGTTTAGCTAACGGTCGACTGAGGAAGGTTGGTGTTGCGTGTTCAGAAGAACGGCACAAAAAAAGGTAAGGAATTGGGCATTTTAAAATTGAAAAAACGATTTCTATCTTATGGGAACATGTTTATAGGCATAGCGTCTGTTTTTACTGGAGAAAAACGGTAACTTACACTTATTTTTCCTGTCAGGCTTTTTCCCGTAAAAACTAATAGCTGAGTAAAGTGTATGTGTATGTGTGTGTGTGTGTGTACATTATCCTGAAAAGTCTTACTAGTTTATTTCTTGTAAAGTATCTTTAATTTTTATTCGTTGGAGAATCAGTGCCTAAAGTAGCAATGGACAGCGAGTGAAGTCTGAGGGTTCCTTTCTCTGAATGGAGGGCTGGGGGACAGGAGAGAGTGCGGGAGTTGGGGCGGGGCAAATAAGGGTGTTTGAAACGTCTGGATGTTAGCTGTGGGAGGATATACTTGACATATACTCCTACCCTGGGACTGAGAAAGCCGTTTTTGCTTTGTAAGTTTTCTTTGGTATATATAACGCTGGGCTTTTCTCCACCAGCTTATGGCTACTTATGCGGAATGTTGGTTGCTTTCGGTGTGCAGTTCGGCTGCCCCCCCCCCCCCCCCTTTGGTTTGGGGCTGCGAGTCACGTGGAATGTTGCTTTGGTTTTTCGCGTAATGTTGCTGTGGTGCGCAATTCGGCTTTTTTTTTTTCCCGTTGGTTTGGGGCTGCGAGTCACGTGGAATATTGCTTTGGTTTCTCGCGAGATGTTGCTGTGGTGCGTAGTTCGGCCGCTAGTCATGCATAATGCTGCTTTGGTGTGTTAAGCGGCTTTTTTTCCGTTGGCTTGGCCCTGTCGCAAAATGCTTCTTTGGGCCGTAATGCGGTGGTTTTTCTCCCTCAGCTTGGGGCTGCTAGTCTGACTGAATGTTGCTCTGATGTGTGATTCGGCTTTCTTTAGGTTGGCTTCGGGCTGCTAGTCACCGGACTATTGCTTTGGTTTGTACACCGGCTTTTCTCCCTTAGCGTGGGGCTGCTAATTTCGGAGGCTGTTGCTTTGGTGCGTAATCCAGGTTTTCTCTCTTGGCTTCCTTCCTGCTGATAGTCATGGAATACTGCTTTGCTTTATAACTCAGATTTTCTCCCTTGCCTTGGATCAGATAATTGTGTAACAAGATGTAACAGCCCTGATTCCATTTGTTTCACGTGCACTTAAAAAAAAAAAAAAGTTTTTCTCCGAGACAGTGACAGTGGGATGCGGAGCGAGGTGGGAGGACGGAGGTTCAGGACGGGGGACACATATACAACCATGTCTGATCCATGTCAATGTATGGCAAAAACCACCACAATATTGTAAGTAATGAACCTCCAATTAAAGTAAATAAAAATTTTTTTAAAGAAAAAAAAAAAAAACAACCAATATACCTAACCGTTTTACTTACATGACTTAAAACTATGGTTTTCAAATGTCGAACTGTTGATTGACTTAACAAAAATAGTCAAATTTTAATATTCATAAAAGCTGACATTTAACATTATTCGGTTTGGACCAATGATTCTTAGTCTACCAAAATAAGTAACCATGGGTTAAATTTCCTTCAACAAAGTATTTTATTCTCTTGTGGCTTTTATGACTTAGTATTATAGAAGTTTTTGAATGTTAAGTATATTTTAAAGATTATTTGTTGTGTAATCAACATAAACGTGAGAAAATTGAGGAAATTTCAAAATGTGTTTAGTGTGTTTTATGCACATTTTATAAAATTTAGATACTGTATTTAGGTTTTAATAAGTTGTTAAACAATGCAGCTCAAAAGAGCTTTACAGCACCTTTCTAATGTAATTTAAACTTACAGGCTTTTGTCATTTGTAAAAAAAGAAAAAAAACAGCATTCATTAGGTCACGGCTTGTTTTCATTTTTGTGTTACAAGTTTCCTTGTATTTTAAGTAAACATTTTTAAAAGATCGGGTTTTTTTAAATGATATTTGAACATTTTGGCTCATAATTTGTTCTTTACTATGGTATATTTTTTGCCACCTAACAGTAAAATGATGGAAGCGGATCGGCCTGGAAAACTGTTCATAGGAGGCCTCAGTGCTAAAACAACTGAGAAGTCTCTTGAAGCTGAATTTGGGAAATACGGTCGCATTGTGGAAGGTAAGTCTAGACTCAACATACATAACTCTTTAAAGCAAATGTATGTTTAATATATATCCATGGACAACTATTAACAGTTTAAAGTTTTTGTTTTTTGTTATTTTTTAATTAGGCAAGCATTTGGCAGTCAGTAAAAGGGTCTCCCTCTTACTGAAAAGGGAAGAAAACAGTGCTTTTAAAATGTACTAGTGGTCCTGGGACGTGAAGTAGAATAAGATATGGTAATTATAGAATTATTGAGATTATTTACTGTTCATTTTAAAAATACTGGAAATGATACATAAAAATCAAATTATATGGTATTTTTATATCATATAAAGTGATATATAGATTTTTGTTGTTTTTAAGTAACTTTCAAAACTTTGTACTCTGCTTTATTGATTGCATTAAAGTATGTTTAAGAGGTCTTATGAGAAATTGTCAAAGGAGTGATAATTTTGAAAATAATAAAAGTTCAATTTTATGTGACATTTTAAATTTAAAAAATTTATGTGTATTACAGTTCTCTTGATAAAGGATTGGAACACAAACAAGTCGAGAGGCTTTGCTTTTATTACTTTCCAGAGCCCTGCAGATGGAAAGGATGCTGCCAAAGAAATGAATGGAAAGGTAAGTCTTTATAATGTAGGTTCATTTAATACTATTTCTAGATTTCTTTATTTGTTGCAGAAGTATAATGCTTTGCAAGGCTTCACTTTCCTTTTTGTCACATAAATACTGGATCCTCTGATTGGGAAGAGATTGAAGTTAATACCAGCATTAACAAAATACATTAAATCTGTTTTCTATTTGCATCTAAGTATAAACACAAATAGGTTTTAACCTTCAGCACTCCCAATATTCCATACTGTATTTTAAGTCTTGGTATTTTCAATTTAAGTCACTCTTCACTGTATCAGTGTTACAAATAAAAATTTGTCCATTAGAAGCTGAGCTTTTTTTAAAAATTGGAGAATAATTGCTTTACAATATTGTGTTGGTTTCTGCCATACATCAGCATGAATCAGCCATAAGCATATAAATGTTATCTCCCTCCCACTTCCCTCTCCATCCCACATCTTTAGCTAGTTATGGAGCACTGTGCTCCAGGACTTCCCCTGCCTCTGTGGATTGTTATATTAAGTTAAAAAAAAGTCTGTATCTCCCCCATTTTGTATTGTGGGTAATAGGCTTTTGTACTCATGATATCCTGTTAATTGTTAAATTATCTCTGGAACTTCTACATTCCCTTAGTATGAATACATTAATTCCCTATTATTTACAGTTATGGTTCTAGTATATTTCAGGCCTGTGGCACATGTTGACCCTTGTCCTTTCATATTTTAAGATATGGTAATACCTAAAAGTTAGTTTGACTCAGTTTTGGGTCACAGAGGTAAACTTTCCTTGAGAATTTTTGATGCTAACTAATTCCTGTTTTTTTATTCTAGTTATCAATCACAGAAATCTGAAACTACACTTTAGTAATTCTTTATTCAGTAGCCAGGCATTGATTGATTTAGTAGCTGATTAATGGCTGTGGATGAGACAAAATATTTATTTTCTTGATCACTCATTTTCTAGGGTGAAGGGAAAAATGTACAAGTAGAAACATTAATTTTACATGCAGAAATGTTATGGGAAATAAAGTACTAATTTTGTTAGTGCTTATGGGGTGGTGGATACTATCTTTAGGCATATCTAGGAATGTTAGCTAAATCCTGAGTTGGGAAGGAGGCAGTGCATGAATTTCTGGAAAATATTTTGAACCAAGAAACCGAAAGTGAGACCCTAAGATGGGAAAAAATGGCTTTTGAGGCTGATTATATTGATCTAGAGCCCATTTCCGCCAGAAGTCCTGGTAGGAATTTAGGATTTTAAATTGTTTTCCAAAAATAATATGAAACAACTAGAGTCTACATAGTTTGATTCCTATTAGGTTTTCAAAACTCCCTTTAGTCCCTGTAAAAGATTAAGGCAGATATTGGCAGATGAATCAAATGTAAGCATTTCTGAAAAAATATGAAGTAGCAATACAGTCAGTAACTATTGCGGAACACAATTAAATTAACAGTTGTATAAGGCAAGAAATGTTAAAGACCAAATAAGGGTTCTATTTTTTAAAAAAGAAAAAATTATTGAAACTAAATACAGAGCAGAAGTTATATTGAGAAGTCTTCTTTGTGTCTAATAGAACAAATGCTAAAATATAATTATGATAGGACCAATGATTTTGAATAAATGACTTTAAGTAATATGCATACTTTTACATACCCTTGGGAAACTGAAATTTTAAATGGGGAAATTATTAAAATGAAGCACATTATAGAAAATAAAAATATAGGGAAAAAATTAAAATGTGTGCTTTTTCATGGTAAAGAAGAGGTACTCATCTTTTAACCCTGGAGAACCTTTCAGGAAGTTCTAATAATAAATTTATAGGCTTTGTGTTGGATGACCTATGAAAGGCAGTTGCCAATTAAGTCGTGTTCATCATGTTGAAGGACACAGTCATTTCAGAAAAAAATGTTTGGGGAAAAAATACTAATTTTTAATTCATTGCAATAGTAAGTTAAATTTTATGTAACATTACTGATGCTAAACTAAATCTTTTAGTTTTTGGATGGAAAAGCAATCAAAGTAGAACAAGCCAATAAACCATCTTTTGAAAGTGGTGGTAGACAGAGACAGCGACCTTCTGCAAGAAACAGGGGCCATCCAAGAAATCAGAGATGTCAAAGAGGACGAATTGGTGGAGCAAGAGGGCGTGTGTCACATGGAGGACACTTTGGTAATGTATTAAAATATAAAGATGTCATAGCAGTGAGAAACTGTTAAGTTTGAACATCTGGTAAATCTCAGTTTTTATTGCATTGTTTATGAGAATAATCTACAAGAATATATTAGATGAGAAATTACCATTATTGGTAATCAGAATTATTTCTAAGTTGTGAAGAATTGTTGTAGTTATAAAATTACTTATGTGCAATAAATGTTTATCATCTTGCAGGGAAATGGCTTAAATTTTTTATGTCTTTTTTTGTCTTTTTTTATCATTGTTACTGATGCCTCTTTAAGAGTTTTTCTACAGAATTCATTGCTGTTGATCATACATTAGAATTTTCCCATTTAGGGCAAATAACTTTATAAACTATTAAAAATACATTGATATACTCTCAGAGTAGTCCTACTCTATTGTAAATAAAGTACTGGAGAACTTTGAAGATTACATAACAGATAACCACAGTCCAGGGGTGAACATTCCATATTTTTGGACTGACCTTGTAGTATTTGTCTTGAGAATATATATGTGCAGACAAATCTATGCAAATCTCCACTGTCATTTTGATATGGTGCTTTTGTTCCTGGGTTCTGTTGTAATAAAATTTGCATCTTGGAACAGTTGTTTTTGATACAGATGTAAAAGCCTGTGTTTTGTATGTATATTTACATATATGTACGTACATATGTATGTTTGTGTGTGTTAGAGAACAATAAGACTGAAAATTGTATTATGAAATATTTTCAAAGAAGTTTTTACTTGGTAAAAATGAAGGGAGGCACTTTCCATTCATAAACTTCCATGTGTCTAACGAACTTTGTATCCTCTACTAACAATAACCAATCTTGAAAAATAAAACAATTCACTTCTGTTTTTGACAACCGGATGTATGATTTTTAGAAAATGTTTTTAAGAGTTCAGTTACACGGTGTGTTCATTATAAGATCACACAGTTCTGTTGTTTTCTCAGAAGATGAGGAGAAAAGTTTACTAGCTCATACTCTGCCAAGTGTAATTGGAATATGTCTGTAAACATTTTTCTAGTTAGATAAAAAGATAATTTTTCATTACTTACCATGCATTCTTAAATACTATTAAAGTTAAACAGAACATAGCCTTTTCCTCAAAAAACTAACAGTAAATGTTGATCTTTGAACAAAACAGATTTGATCTGGGTGGATTCACTTATAAGTAGGATTTTTTGTTTTTTCTCCAAGTAAATATTTACTGGGTTACTAAATGATCCAAGGTGGCTTGAAAAGTTGCATTTTTTTTTTTTTTTTTTGTATAAAAGAAGTTGCTTGTATTTTTAGGTGCATATTTTTTATTGTTTTGACTTGACACCTATTGTGTTAACATTTTTAAAAAGCTTTCTCAACACCAAAATTGTATGAATTATTATCATTTTCCTCCCAGTGTGTTTAAAATTTTATTTTATCATGGTTTTTCTCCACCTCCTCTATTCTCTTCAGACTGCTATCACAGCAGTGATATCACAGCAATGGTTCTTGAATCATTTTGTAAATTTTTCAAACTGAATGAATTGTACTAACTGGTGTATCATATGAAGAAATTGTTTTATTGGTTTAGACAAATACAAATGCTTAAGGCAATGGTAGTTCTTTAGTAAAGATCTGTAAACAGTAAGTGAAACTTAAACTCTAAGAATGTTTATTCTACTGAAAAGATTTCATTGAAATACAGGTGATAATGGATATAGTCTCAACATGAGCTCTTCAAGAGGACCCTATCCAGTTAAAAGAAGACTATCTTCAAGATGTGAAAGTCCTTCTCCTAAAAGATCTGCTCCTTCTGCTCAAGGGCAAAGCAGTAGTGGAATGAGAGGACAAGGTAAACACTATATAATACAGAGACTGTTGTTTCTTAGTAGTTAGTAAAAGTGAGCTATTTTAAAATGAATGCTTAACTTTTTTTTTCCATTTATTTTTATTAGTTGGAGGTTAATTACTTTACCATATTGTAGTGGTTTTAAGAAGCAAAATGAAAACAGAATTATATAGACATGTTTATTGATCACTAGTTTATTTGATTTTGGCTGAAAAATAATTCTTCAGCATCTAATTATAGATGTGTAGTAGGTGATTAACATAGAAGTGGGGAAGACAGTTCCTTTAAGTCTGTGGTTGCTGGAGAATTCCTCTGAGGTTTAAGTTGCTAACATTTACTGCTTAGTAGGATTTTTCATGTGGTTTCAAGATCAAGTATTTTCATGAAAACTAATATCCTATTAGTGTTTTGGAATGTAGAGCAGTTTAGCTATGTTATATTGGCTACCTGGTTCATGTAATTATAAACAGTAACTGAAACTTGCCATATTAACTGTAGTTTGGATTCTTATCATATTTTTATATTGTTGTTTTACTCTTGATACAGTTAAAAACTTTGAATCATCATCAAATTGTCATTTTATGTATAGAATATTAATGAAGCCACGTGTAGTACAGTATTGATTCCAAAATACAAAAGAAGCTGAGAAACCTAAAGTTTCATTAGACTATTACCCTAGTAAGCAAACAAAACAAGAGGAGTCTGACCACCAGGAATTAGTAAGAATTAGCACAAGAAGTGAACATTATTTATGTGAAATAGTTTCCTGTTTTGGAAGAGGTGGCATTTTTCAGATGAGCCCTTTATTGCTAATAAGTAGTTGAACTCAATAGTACTATCATTTAGAAAGGTCAGTAATTAAGGTTGTGGTTAATGTTAAATTTAACAATGTTAGGAGAGAATCAACTAGTTTGTGATTGAATGTGTGATAATGGTTTACAAAAATTAATTAGACTTTACTCAAGTTTTGAGAGATTGTGTTACTTGTAATTTAAAGATTATAAAATGTGCAGGGAGAAGAAGATGTCAGGAAATAAAATGTTCAGGAATTACATTTATAAAGCAAACTAAATGTGCATTAATGGGATTTTATGAGTAGTTTTTTAAAAATTGTTTTGGAGATATTTCACCACAATCTGACGTCCATCACATGGGTTATAAGTTTCAGTCCTGATATCTGTGCTTGATTTTTATCAGTTTGTGTAGATTTTATGTTTCATATTTTAAATTCAAATCCCACATTGTAAAGTTTGTGTACAATTTGTCCTGAAGCTTTGTGTTTGGCTGCACCTGCATAAGCTGCTACAAATAGAATAAAGAATTTCATAGCCTGTATCTATCATTTAGATGCATGGGAAAATGGGCTTTGCACACAATGGGTTTGGAACTGACTGGGAACAATGGAAAAAATATCATTAGCTGAGCTGTGGTTGTAAAGTTTTGGGCGGGGGCGGGGTGTTTCTTTTTTTCTTTCTTTTTTTCTCCCCCCCCCCCCCCACCGCCTTTTTTTTTTACCATCTTGTGAAAGGTTTCTGGAACTGAATAATAAAAAGCAGTTGGTGTAAATTAAAAAAAAAAAAAAATTGTTTTGGAGAGAGGAAAGATACCAGTCTTTTGAATTTTTCTTTGAAATATTACTCTCAATTCTGAGATACCTATATAAACATTTTTAAATTAAAGGTCCAGTATTGCGGAGAGAAAATTACAGAGGAGGTCCTCATGGAGAGCCGGTGTCTTCTCGGAGAGATAACTATGTGTCACCAAGAGATGATGGTTATGCTACTAAAGAAAGGTAAAGAAAAATAAAATATGTGAATTTTTAAGTCATAGTTAATTTTGTTGAGGTAAACTTTATCTAACAAAATTTTAAAAGTGAACAATTCAATAGCATTTAAAATACTCAGAATTCTTCAACCACTATCTCTGTTCAGTTCCAAAATACTTCATCACCCCAAAACAAAACCCATAAGCAGTTGCTCCCATTTTTATCCCTCTGTGTCCCTAGTAAACACCCACCTATGTCATGTGTCTGTAAATTTATCTGATCCTGAATATTTCATATGTTCACTGTAGCCTGCCAGGCTCTGCTGTCCATGGGATTCTCCTGGCCAGAAAACTGTATTGGGTAGCCATTCCCTTCTCCAGAGGTTCTTCCTGAAGGATTGAACGTTGCAGGCAGATTCTTTACCAACTGAGCCACCAGGGAAGCCCTAACAATATGTGACCTTTAATATGTGGCTTTTCCATTAGTGTGAGTGTTTTCAAAGATAATCCTTGCTGAAGCATGAATCAGTACTTCAGTTTTTGAGTTGGGGTTAGCTACCATTTTATGTATAGTTAACATGGTTTGTTTATCCATCTTTGTGGTTAATATGTACAAACATTGGAGTACCTGTTTTCAATTAGGAGTGTAAACTCTGAATTGGAATTCCTGGGTCATACAGTAACTTCAGTATTTTAAGGAACCATACATCTTCTCCATAACTGCTGGTGCAGTGCTAAGAGCCCACCTGCCAATGCAAGAGACTCAGGTTCAATCCTGAAGTGGGGAGGATCCCCTGGATAGGAAAACAGCAACTTACTCTATATTCTTGCTTGGAAAATCCCATCAGTAGAGGGGCCTGGTGGGCTACAGTCCACGAGGTCACCAAGAGTCTGACACAACTTTATATTTCTACCATGCACACACAGGATTTCAGTTTCTCTTTATGCTCACCAACACTTGATGTTTTATATTTCTTAAAAACAAAACTATATATATAACCTGTCTGCTAGGTGCAGAGTAGGTATCTCATTGGGATTGAGAAACTGTATTTCCCTAAAAACAGTTATGTTAAGCAGTATTTTATATTCTTGTTCATCATTATATATTTTCCTTGAAGAAAAGTATATTGAAGTCCTTTGCGCATTTAAAACTTCCTTTCTGTATGAATTATTTTCATTTAATTTTTTGTTTGTTTTAAGTTACTCAGGCGGAGATTATCCAAGTTCACGAGACACCAAGGATTATGCTCCACCATCTAGAGACTATGCATACCGTGATTATGGCCATTCAAGTTCTCGGGATGATCATTCCTCTAGAGGACATAGGTACTATAAATACTTTTGTTTTTAATCTGACAACTTATGCAAATCCTTACTTACTACATTAATTTTTTTAAATTTAGTGATCGTGATGGCTATGGTGGAAGCCGTGATAGAGATTATTCTGAACATCAAAGTGGAGGCTCTTACAAGGATTCATATAAGAGTTATGGTAAGAGTACAGTTACAACTTAAAAATGACAGAATTGTCATGCTAGATCTACATCATTTACTCAAGTTCACTTCTAATTTCTCAAAAAAAAAGTAATTTCTACCTAATTGATTGGTTTGAAGTTCCTTGAATTATTTTTGATCAGTCATTTAAAATGATATGAAGGGTAAATTGGCAGCTCACATTTTTGAATCACAAAAATTATTGTAACATTTTTAAAAATAAGAGTGCTATTAGTATTAAGCATAGGAACATTATGAAGTTCAAAATTTTAGTCTTTCCCAAAAAATTAACATTTAAACTACTGGAGCTAAAAAATACTGCTGTTTTAAATAAATATGAAAGCCCCTTCACCATTGCTACTAATTCATATCTTTACCACAGAGGCAGATAAAGGCTATCCTTTCAAAGATGTAGTACTTTACAGTCATGTTATAGCAGTAATGGGAAAAGTTTTATAATTTTATTAATTATTAATTTCACAGGGGGCTCCCATGATGCTCCATCAGGAGGAGGTCCACCTCTGAGTTATGGCAGAAGCAGTCGCTATGATGATTATAGCACTACAAGACATAGATATGGAGGAGGTTGGAAAAGTCACTCAAGCAGCCAAAGTGATGCATACTTAAGTGGCCATGACCATGGTGGAAGACACGAACGAGGATTTCCATCCTCCAAGGATAGGGTGTACCTTGCTCCTCGTGAGTCATACAGTAGCTCAGATTGTGAGGCTTCCAGTGGAGGTCACGGGGGAAGCCGATCTGAAAGAGTAGGCCAAAACAGATACTAAAAATAATACTCACTTACCATGTTTTCTTGGCATGGGAAAATTTTTTGTGAGTTTCTGTTTTAATTGATACTTGAGTATTGCTGAAGAAAACACATTGGTTTTGGAGGGAAGAGCTGCAAACTTTCCCCTCCATGAATTTTCATATAAATTGAAAAATAGAATTCAGATAAGTTGAAAAATGGTTATTCAAAGTAATTTCATAGTTGTTACTGCTAATTGAAAAGTAGAAGTTAAAATTTTTAAATTTAGTGTCTAAATTTTCAGAGTATGTTTTGTGAAATGCTGTTGTTTATTTTACTGGTGAGTTAAACAAGAATAAAAACACTTGTTTGGAAGGTGAATTGTGCTGTTTGCTTAAAGTTTCCCTTTGTATGTTTGCACATGAATGCATTCAGAATTAAGCAATATGGTATTTCTCCATTGCAAGCTGTACCTGTTTTCTCTTTAGGGTTAACAAAATTACATGTTATTTTTGAAAGTAGTGTACAAAAGGTTTGACAAGTCTCTAAAAAACCTGAAAGTGATATTTGCATCTTTACTGAAATTCTGTGTCTAACTTTTTAAAACAATAGTATAAATCAGAAGAAAATTTAGATGTATGACTAAATGTTTAAGAAGTCTAAAGTTAAGTATCAATTTTCTTAGCCGTTCAAGTGGCAAATGACAAAAGTGCCAACCACGATTAAAAAGAAAACAACTTGCACCTAAGTTGAGACTGAACTAGTTAAGTATCCTGAGTATATATGTTAATGAAAGTTAGTAGTAATAGATTTGTTGGAAAACCAGTGTTTTAAGTAACACTGATTTTAACTTCATTTTGGAGTACTTGATATAACCGAAAAGTATAGGCTTATCTATAAGGAAAGTTAAGGGTTTTTATAGGTAAATTTAAGTATCAGTAATAATACATCAATTTTTTTTAAGAGACGAGTATAACAGCTACAGGACAGATTGGAATTTGCAGAATTAGTGGAGAAATTTGCAATTTCCTATTAAAGTAACAGCAAGTTAAGGGAAATTTACTTGTTAAAGGTTCAATTGACAATAAAATTAAAATACCATTTGAGGCAAACTCAGAAGACAGATTAAGAAATTTCTTAGGATTGTTCTACATTTTAGAAGTCAAATATGTAGTTAAATACATTTTCAAGACAAACACAGTGCATAAAAGTGACATTGATATTTTACGTGAAGTTAACCAGGCAATACTGTCCAGGTAAGCAGTACAAAGTAAGCAGTAAGTTACTATCCTAGTACAAAGCTGAGAAAGAACAGGCTATTTTTTAACTAGTTACTACTGATAACTTCTGAAATTGCAACTGAAGCCTGCAACTGCTCTTTAATATTTTGGTAAGATTTGTTATGAAGGCATAACTTTTCATTCAGTTGTGCTGTAGTATTTGTGAGGACTGAAGAGGAATATAAACCTTATAGCATAATTTCTAATTATCATAACGGATTCATAAGAAATAGTGTCTGTATTACCTAACCCTGGAAACTTGGAGCAAAAGAAAGATCCTTGACAGGATATATTGTTATCATAGTGATAACATTTGTAAGAAAATGAGAATGGCAGCCTAGAATAAAATTTGTCCCCAACACCGCTACAAGGATTCTGTTTTTGAGCATGTTAAAGAGTAAACACTGAAAATTATAGCCAAAATTAAAGGCCTATCCTGTTAAAATGTTCAAGAAAATAATGAATTTCTCTGTAGTACAGAGAATGAAAAGTAAATTTCAACTATAAATTTTCTCTACAGTTTATGTATAAGGAGTTACTCTTTTTAAAATCAGTTTGACCTGCAATTTCCTTTAGTTGGCTTAATTTGAAAATGGCAGTTAACCCAGAAATGTAAAATTCCCTGTTGAAAAATCTTGTGATGTAAGAAATATTGTACCTTTCTGTTGACCCTAGCCATTAATCTGGTTTGTATTAATAAAGACCATCAAGTTGCTTTAGAAACTGTGTGAAAAAACCTACACAAGGAAGTTTTCGTCTTCTGTACCTTGATATAGAACTCTGTATCCCAGGCTTTGCTGTATATGCTGCATATAAAGGCATAATTTGTTTAGTAACTATGGATTTTAAATCATCTAAATTTATATAGCCAGAGTAAAGTGGAAAACAGTCCTTGAAAATGTCTTGGCTTAAAGGGATGATCTTCTTGTATGTTTCTTGTTTTTATTTGATGTTTTTGTGCTAGAGAAAACTTTTTTCACTTGTCATTAGTTCTGTATGTGTTGTAAACTTTTAGTAGTTTATGTTAAGAATTTTTATTTTGAAATTAAAAAGTTACATAACTTTCTGAAACTGTTAGTTTTGGCTTTTTTACACCTAATCTATTTTTTTCCCTTACTGTGATATATGATAGAATTATTTTCATTTCTTAGTGAAACACCAATTCTTCCGGTGAAAACTAGCATAAAAGTTAACTTATGAGTATGCATGTCTTTTTCTCAGCTCTTTATTCTGTTTCTCTTAATGAAAATTTCTGCTATATATTGCCATGTTTCACATTATTTCAGAAGTAACTCAGTTATTCAATTTTATCTTTTATTTTTCTGGCTGTTTGCTTTATATAGTTCCATAAGACATTGGAGTTTTGACTGACATTGCTTTACATTTATCAATGAATTAGGGCAAAAGGGACTTTAATGTTTCAAATTTTCCCACTTATCTTTCCTTATATTCAGACTTTATTTAGAACCTGACAGATTCTCAGTAAAGGCCCTTATTACATCAGTTGTTAATGACATTCTCCTGTTTACTTGTTTTTGGCTATGCTGGATTTTTTTGACTGCATGGGGTTTTCTCTAGTTGTGATAAGTGGTGGTTACTCCCTAGTTTCAGTACACAAGCTTTTCATTGCAGTGGCTTCTATTGTTGTAGAGCACAGGCTCTAGGGCATGTAGGTTGGTAGCAGTGGTTCTTAGGCTCCTGGATTACAGGCTCAGTAGCTGTGGTTTACAGGCTTAGTTGCCTCTTGGCATGTGGGATCTTCCTGTACCAGGAATTAAACCCATGTCTCCTGCATTGGTGGCAGATTATTTAAGAGTGAGCCACCTAGAAGCCCTGTTAGCTGCATTCTTAAAGAATTTTAATGCCTAGGTTTTTGAATGAAATTTTATGTTTATTGTAATTAACGAGTAAATCTTTTTGTTTAAAGTTCTTTTATTCAAGTGACATTTTATTAAAAATATTTCTTAGATTATTTAATTTCCTGCATAAGCTGGCCATCATTTAAGGACAAAATTTTGTTATTTAGTCTGTATCCCTGTTTCCTTCCTCCATTCTGAGGAATTAAACTTTCATTTCAGCTCAGTTGCTGAGTCATGCTTGACTCTGTGACCGTATGGGCTACAGAACAGCAAGCAGGCTTCCCTATCTACCACCAACTCCCAGAGCTTGCTCAAACTCATGTCCATCAAGTCAGTGATGCCATCCTACCATCTCATCCTCTGTCATCCTCTTCTCCTCCTGCCCTCAGTCTTTCCCAGCATCAGGGTCTTTTCCAATGAGTCAGCTCTTTGCATCAAATGGCCAAAGTATTGGGAGTTTCAGCTTCAACATCAGTCCTACCAATGAACACCCCGGACTGATCTCCTTTAGGATGGACTGGTTGGATCTCCTTGCAGTCCAAGGGACTCTCAAGAATCTTCTCCAACACCACAGCTCAAAAGCATCAATTCTTTGGCACTCAGCCTTCTTTATGGTCTTACTCTCACATCCATACATGACTACTGTAAAAGTCTTAAGATGGACCTGTGTCAACAAAGTGATGTCCCTTTTTAGTATGCTGTCTTTGTTTATCATATATTTCCTTCCAAGGGACAGCTGTCTTAATTTCATGGATCCAGTCACCATTTGCAGTTGCTTATGGAGCCCAAGAAAGTAAAGCTTGTCACTGTTTCCACATTTTCCTCATCTATTTGCCATGAAACTGTGGGACCAGATGCCATAATCTTCCTTTTTTGAATATTGAGTGTTAAGCCAGCTTTTTCACTCTCCTCTTTCACATTCATTAATTCCTCTTGAATTTCTCTTTGCTTTCTGCCATAAGGTGGTGTCATATGAGGTTATTGATATTTCTCTCAGCAATCTTTTGATTCCAGCTTACCTGACATTTCATATGATGTACTCAGTATGTAAGTTAAATAAACAGAATGACAGTATACAGCCTTGATGTACTCCTTTAGAGATTTGGAACCAGTTTGTTCCTTGTCCAGTCCTAACTGTTACTTCTTAACCTGCATACAGATTAAACTTTGATTTGTAATTTCTGCTAAGTTGTTAAAGATACCTTTGCTTTTACCTCTAAAAATACTCTCCAATTTGGTGAATTCTAAGGTAAATCAATCTCTCTGAATAATGAGAAAAAAAAAAAAACAGTTTTCTACTAGTTGTTAAGCTGTATTTGTTCCTTCTTCATGAGTCAATAGTCATCATGTTCCCAGTGAGTTTAAGGCTCCTGCCTTATTGCAGAATTTCAAGATAAGAAGATTAAGAAGTAAAATGAGTGTTTAAGTTAGGGGTTTGTCCTTAGAGGGAGAGCAGGCAGACAGATGAGGAAGTGCTACTCTGCACTTCTTTGGTAAGCCAGCTGTGAGGGGCATACAAATGAAGGGGTGGAATATTCACAGGAGAAGGATTTTGGAGGTCCTTTCCCTGATTTTCATCTCAGCTCCTTTCCTGAGGGGATGAGGGACTATTGTCCTTACTTAGCTTAGATCAGAAGTGTCATGGTGTTGATGCATGATCTGGTATTTGTTTTTTGCAAGGCTAATTTTTTTGTGATGAAAGCATAATAAGCAACAGGTTACATGTGAACTGGGCTTCCCTGGAGGCTCAGAGGTTAAAGCATCTGCCTGCAATGCAGGAGACCTGGGATCAGTCCCTGGGTTGGGAAGACCCCCTAGAGAAGGAAATGGCAACCCACTCCAGTATTCTTGCCTGGAGAATCCCATGGATGGAGAAGCCTGGTGGGCTACAGTCCATAGGGTCACAAAGAGTCGGACACGACTGAGTGACTTCACTTTCTTTCACTTTTCTACTTTTGAATACAGGAGATTGCTTCCATTCCCCACATTTCCTTGCTGGTTTTGGGACACTTATCCAAAATGTGTGATTTCCTGTCAGTTTGGACATTCCTGCTTTTGTCTGCCTATGGACCTCTGCTGTTAACAGGATGAGTAGTTTCCTGCCACATGGCCACTGTCTCCATTTCTGTTCTCATAGCTCTCTGCCTGTTGTAACAACTTAAAACTGCCTTAGTTTTACTGTCATTTAATTACATGGCAGTCACTGAAAGATATATTTATGCCATAAAACAGAATTTTAGCTATATCACTTAACATTTAATTTTGTTCATGAATAAGTAAGATTCAAATTTCTGTCAACTATAAAAAGATGCACAGCTTGAAAGTTACAAGTTGTTGTATTTGGAGGAAAATCAGGACTGCAGCTCAGAAGGCAGCACCTCAGATAGCTCTGAGAGACTGCTCCAAAGAGGTGGGTCAGGAGAGATCAATATGTACTATTTCGGTGAAGGGGAAAGTGAAACTTTTAATTGCTCAGGTGTGTCAGACTCTGTGACTCCATGGACTGTAACTGGCAGTTTCTCTGTCCATGGAATTCTCTGGGGTGGCTTACCATTTCCTGCTCCAGGGGATCTTCCTGACCCAGGGATCAAATCCAGGTCTCTTGCATTGCAGGCAGGTTCTTTACCAACTGAGCCACCAGGGAAGCCCCTGGTGAAGGGGAGTTCAATACAGTTAAGCATTCAGTTTACAAAAGGTTTTCTGCTAGTCAAGGAGCTGATGTCACCACCAAGGGATTTAGTGCTTTTCTAACCATGAGGAGATGGAGATATTGGGATCAGTTCCTGAAAATGACCAACTATCTAAAACCTGTCTGACTAGATTCCCTGGAGCACAGAATACATCACTCCACACTGGACTCTCTCAAGGGGTGTTGATAGTTGGCAGCTGTAGCAGCACAGGGCAGTGCTCTTGGCTGTTGGCTGAACAACAGATGTTACTCAGCTGTTGGCAGTGCTCTTGGCAAGTGGCAATTTGTAGTTGACACATAACGTGATTTTCTCAAGATACCATCTAAGATTTAATCTTATTTTTTTCTCTCCACTCATATTTATTTCTTGTCAGGATTAAGAAATTAATAATTATTGAAATAAAATTTTCTTGATTTCTCACCATATTCTTAACTTGTCCTTTCAATATGCTGACTTGGAAGGTGTGAGTTGACCTACATTATTAGGTATCTAAGTCATAAAACCCATAAAAGGAAACAGTTACAATTTGCATAAAGATCAATTTCATATAATGCATATAATTGTTATCTGTTTGTTTAAGCTATGGAAAGTGTCCCTATAAGTACCATGATCCAACCATTGGAAAGTCTATGGAAGTGGCTGTGGAAAGCATCCCTATAAATGCCATGATACAGCCTTAATCTATAAGCACTGATGAAGTGGTGTTCATAGAAATGTTCAGTGAAACGCACTGAAACTGCCCATCCTAGTCAGGCGCCATAGTAACCATTTGCGTGAGTTATTTTATGACAGGAGGTCCTGGTAAGGAACATGAAAATAAACTACCACCAACAGAAGAGTTCAGGAAATATCAAAAGGAGACGCCATGTGTTCTAACACCTCCCAGAATTATATTCACTGGCATCCTTGGTTAAACAATGTCTGTACCACCAGGAAGGACCTTAAGTCAAAAAGGACAGCCAAATAATAACTTGTAAACTAATCCCATCACCATAAAACCCGAGGCTTCCAGCCACCTGGTAGAGCAGTTCTCCTGGGTTCCCTTATCCTACTGCTCTCCATCTGGGTACCCTTTCCCAATAAAGTCATTCGCTGTGTTAGCACAAGTGTTTTCTCAGACAATTCATTTCTGAGTGTCAGGTAACAGCCCACTCTTGGGGCCTGGAAAGGGTCGTCCCCCTTCCTGGAACACAGGAACTTGTGGTTAATTCTGTACATACATGTGTGTATGTGCACACATATGTGTGTAATTGAATTTATATATAACATACATATATAAAACATATACATATGTACACACACATGTAACATGTATGCGCTGTGCTTAGTCGTGTCCAACTCTGCGACCCTATGGACTATAGTCCACCAAGCTCTTCTGTCCATAGGGATTCTCCAGGCAAGAATACTAGAGCAGGTTACCATGCTCTCCATCACAGGATCTTTACAATCCAGGCATGGAACCCAGGACTCCTGCATTGCAAGTGGATTCTTTACCATCTGAGGCAGCAGGGCAGCCTGGGAATACTGGGGTGGGTAGCCTATCCCTTCTCCAGGGGAACTTCATCAACCAGGAATTGAACCCAGGTCTCCTACATGGCAGACAGATTCTTTACCAGCGGAGCTATCCAGGAATCCCATATAAAATATGTATATATGTATTTGATACATACTCGAATTTTGTTCCCAGTTTCTGGCACAGAATTGCTAAAATCTTTGGAATTGCCTGAGTGGTTTTGGTAACAGGACTGCATTTGGTTATTTATAAGCTTCTTTCAAAAGTATATGAGTTTACACTAAAGAGGTGACTTTTGGTTGCCACTTGACAGCTTTAAAATGGAGACTGGTTACCAGTGAAACTAACCCATGAGATTAGAGATTTAGAAGTTTTCCTTAATTCCTTCTTTCCTGAGAAATGGGAGGAATTAGGAATTCAGTTAATCATTACTGACTAACTTCACATGTGTATTGGAACTTTTTAAGACCAAACAAACTGGTTTGTATAGCTTCCAGATTGGTGGGAAAAAAATGCATTCATGTACCAGAAAAGTACAACTCAAACTCCACAGAAAGTTTGAGATCTTTCCAGAGCTGTGTCTTCTGTTCTGGCTGTTCAATTTGTTTCCTTTATAATAAAGTAAATGTAAGAGATGTTTTTCTGGGTTATATAAGCCATTACAGTAAATTGTTGAATCTGAAGATGGGGATAATGAGAACCTGTAATTTTTAACCAAGTTTGGCAGAAGTGTGGGTAACAAAGTTTGGCACACTACTTTGCACTAGTGACAAAAGATAGAAGGACAGTCTTATGACACTGATTTCCACTTATGTGTGTGCACTAGAAAGAGAAATGTAAATGGCCAAGGGCTAAGGAAAAACTGAGGCCCTAGTCATGGCTGTACAGGCTATAATGAGGCAGTCAGGGATTCAAGGGGTGCCTCAAGTCCAGGGAGTCCCAAGTAAGAGGCAAATATGTTATCTGTGTGGAAAGGAGGGACACTTTAAGTGAGAATGTCTTCAGGCATCTATGCTGCCCCTGGCTCCGGGCCTGGTCTGTAAGGCAACGCACTGGAGGAGGAACAATCCCCAGAGACAGTGGCCCCAGTAGTTGGAACCTCCCAGTAACCAAGACTGATGAGGCCTGGGGTCCCCACACAGTTCCCCTTTATAATAACATCTGAGGAGTCCAAGGTACAACTGATGGTGGTGGCTTACTGATTTCTTTTTAGATACTGGGGCTACATTCTCTGTTCTCACTGAAACCTCCGGTCTGCTCTCTGCATCTGCAGCCATAAGAGGACTGGTCAAATAAAAAAGTATTATTTCAGTCAACCTCAAAGCTGTAATTGAGGCTCTGGTTCTTTTTAAACTCACATACCTTTCTAATAATGCCTGAGAACCCTTCCTTGTTGAGATGAGATATATTGGTAATAATTTAGGCCTCTGCACATGAACATGAACCACTCCATCCTCACAGTGGATCCAGAAGTATGGGCTGAGGGGGACAAATTGGAATAGCTAAGTATGCAGAGCTAAGTTTATCAGTCTTAAAGACCCTACTTCTTTCCCTTATCAAAAACAATATCCCCCAAGACCAGAGACCAAGAAAGGACTGTGACCATTCATATAACTTAGAAATAGGGTTATTAGGATCTTGTAACAACCATTGTAATTCCTCCATATTAGGGGTCAGGAAGTCTAATGGTCAGCAACACCTGGTTCAAGATTTGAGAATTATTAATGAGGCACTTGTGCCCTTACACCCCTGTGGTTCCCAATCTTTATAATTTGCCCTCAACTGTACCTGAAAATGCCAAATGGTTTACAGTTCTAGATTTAAAAGATGGCTTTATCAACATTCCATTAGCCAAGGTAAGTCAGCTTTTGTTTGTTTTCAAGGACCCCAATTTGTCCAAATGTGCAACTCTCTTGGGCTGTGTTACTGCAGGGTTTTGAAACAGCTCTCACTTGTTTGGACTGGCTTTGTCCTGGGACTTACAAAGATTTGCAGATCAACAGGCTAGAGTTTTGAATGATATCTTGTTATGTAAGGCCATTGAGGAATTAGGCTCCTCAGCCACAGAGCAACTATTAAATTTCCTAGCAGATTGTAATTACAAGGCATCAAAGACTAAAAGCACAAATACATCAGATTTTGATCCAATATCTGAGTCTTATAATCCTCCAGGGCACCAAAGCTGTGGGGCATGAGAGTCAGATCAATCTTTAAAGCCAGATCTTTGAGACAAGATTTTTAGGAATCATGAGTTACTGTAGGATTTGGATTCCTGGGTATGGATAATTGCTTTATATATTGTCTCTTTACTGAGTCTCAGGCTTCCCTGAAAGTTCAGATGGTAAAGAATCTACCTGCAATGCAGGAGTCTGGAGTTCAATTCCTGGGTTGGAAAGAGCCCCTGGAGAAGAGATAGGCTACCCACTCCAGTATTCTTAGACTTCCCTTGTGGCTCAGCTGGTAAAGAATCTGCCAGCAATGCAGGAGGCTGGGGTTTGATCCCTGT